>NW_010558160.1:41658-41986 GCF_000687285.1 Phaethon lepturus | reverse complement strand
CGACACAGCCACTGCCAGCAGCTCCAAGAGGGCCCCGCCGCTGGCCAAGGCTGAGCCCATCAGTGATGGTGATAGCACCTCTGGGGAACAGAGTTAAGAAGAGGAAAAAAAACCTGGGCAACTGCAGCCAAAGAGAAGAGTGAGGTTATGTGAGAGGAGCATCTCTGCAGACCCGAAGGTCAGTGCAGAAGGAGGGGCAGGAGGTGCTCCAGGCACCAAGCAGAGATTCCCTGGCAGCCCATGGAAGTCCATGCCGGAGCAGATCTCCACCTGCAGCCCAGGCAGGACCCCACACCAGAGCAGGGGGATGCTTGAAGCTTGTGACGGC
>NW_010558160.1:39888-41464 GCF_000687285.1 Phaethon lepturus | reverse complement strand
CCGTGAGGGGACCCAGGCTGGAGCAGTTCATGAAGAACTGCAGCCCATGGGAAGGACTCACACTGGAGAAGTTCATGGAGGACGGTCTCCTGTGAGAGGGCCCCCAGGCTGGAGCAGGGGCAGAGGGTGAGGAGTCCTCCCCTGAGGAGGAAGGAGCGGCAGAGACAGCGTGTGATGAACTGACCACAGCCCCCATTCCCTGACCCCCTGTGCCGCTCAGGGGAGGAGAGAGAGAAAATGGGGAGTGAAGTTGAGCCCGGGAAGAAGGGAGGGGTGGGGGAAAGTGCTTTAAGATTAGGTTTTATTTCTCATTACCCAGCTCTGATTTGGTTGGTAATAAATTAGACTAATTTCCCCAAGCCGAGTCTGTTTTACCTGTGATGGTAATTGGTGAATGATCCCTCCCTGCCCTTACCTCGACCCACGAGCCTTTAGTTATATTCTCGCTCCCCTGCCCAGTTGAGGAGGGCAGTGACAGAGCAGCTTTGGTGGGCACCGGGCACCCAGCCAGGGTTGACCCACCACACATTGGCTGTGGAGTGGGGAAGTAGCGGTGACGTGCTGAGGCCTAAATGCTTTACCCATATCACTGCAAATACTTCATGAGTTGCATAATACTCAAAGAAACAGTGTCTCAAATTCTACATTTTTACTATATTATAATACACTTCCACACAATTCATTTTATTTGAATGCCCCTCACTGCGGTCACTGAAACATACCTGGAAAGCTTGTGCAAAGTTCACCAAAGTCATGGTGGAAAACTGTCCTAAAAACCGTTTGTTCAGATGACTGAGATTTAGTACTGGCCAGGTCTACATGGCAAGAACTAGCTGGTGCCAAGTAGACTAGCTTGACGATGGAGGAGTTAAAAGGAGGCACTTTTTGTCATCATGCGTTAAGCTGTGCAACTCCTTGCTCCAGGATGCTATAAATGTCAAGATTTTACATGGGTTTAAAAATGCCTTGGCAAATACATTCATGGCAGAACAATCCACTGGCAGCTACAGAGTACAAAGATGCTGCTACTTCTCAAGAAATTGCAAGGCACTGGAAATGAGGGAAACACTCAGAGGAATATTAGCATTACGTGTTTGCTCTTTTCTTATGGCCTCCCTTAAACTTACGTTGTTGGCTGCTGGAACCCAGAGAACATGGTCATCTGACCTGGTCCAGACTGCATTTTTAGTTCTTAAGGATGAAGATCCGTGTGTTGCTAAGAGGAACATTTAACGGCTGGGACAGCTGTCAGTGTTCGTACAGTCTTAGCATCATAATTAAGAGGCGTTGCTATAAACACTAAAATTCAAACAGGTTACGGCATTGCTCTGTAGCAGAGAAACTGTAACACAAGACAAACTGGTCCAAACTATACTCAGAAAACAGTCCATGGATCCAGCCTTCTCCTCCACATCACTTGATTGACAAAGACAGTCCTCAGATGGGTCGTAGGGACTAATTTTAAGGAGTCTGCAAATGGCAATAGGAAAGAGCCGGTTTTGCATCATTAGGATTGTATCAGGTATTAAGAGGTCATAGCCCTGCTGTGACTTTTTAGAAACTTGAGGATTCAAAG
>NW_010558160.1:21260-39857 GCF_000687285.1 Phaethon lepturus | reverse complement strand
GTCGTGTAGTTTGAGATAACAACAGCTGCCCACCCACAAGCTCACAAAGTGAACATCTCCCTTGGTGCTTCTACAAGGGACCGAACTCAAGTATCATTTCCTGCCCTGCAGATGTATTCAGGATCACAAGCTAATCCACATTTTATTTACTGGTTTATTTTTTTAAAGGCAGGTTAGCGATGCAAGGGCAAGGGCATTGCTGTGAAATGGGCCTCCAGGTGGTAAGAGAAGCACCACTTACCTCGCTTGGTGTAAACCCTCCGTGAGCATGGCCATGTGCCCACACTCCGACGGTATATCACAGTAACCGTCCCAGTGAGGCATCCTTCCAGCTCACCTGGTGACCATGCAGTAAGGTACCAGTGCTCCAAAAAAAACAAGAGGCTGTTTAAATCATCACATCCAGGTAGTATTGCTTGTCCAGAGGAGAGACCCCAGCACAGCACAGGATCCACAGGCTTCCTGCAGGCTTGTCCGTCAGCAGTGGTCAGGCAGCGGGGGCTTATGAACATCATGGGCATGCCAACGTATTTCTCCTTGGAGAAATCATAGCGGAGTTACATTGACCTGGCAAGCACAGTCTTATTCACACAGAACCACTGAACAACGCAGTGCCTCGCAAACACCCACACGTGTATTTATTCAGACACTTCACTGTGGAAAAATAAATGCATGTTAACAACAGTGGATCTTTACTACCTTGTAGGCAAAGGGTTCTTTAGGGTGTTGTTTAGCATGTAGGAAAAGTGGCATCTGTCGATAATAGTTACAAAACAGTCATTTCTGTCACCTCAAGCATGATGAGCCTCGTAGATTGAGTAGACGTTTTACCTGGAGATGAGCAACCATTGCTACTTGCACTAACGCATGCAAGAGAATCAGAAATTGTAACCAGCAGTTCCAAAATTTTCACACTATGTCAAATTTACCAGCTTTATTTCTATTTTATGGGTTAGATTAACAGACTGTTGCTGGCTCTGTCAACAACTCATAGAAAATGGGTTGGACTAGGACAGTGGAGATGATGGGGGACTTGGCATTTCAAGATTGCCTTACCCGCCAGGCTGCAGCTTGTTCCAGGGCAGGTTGTCCTCAGGCTTCTGTTAGGGTTATTTTACTTTATATAAAATACCTGAACCAGGGCAGCAAGCAAGCAGAGGGATGAGTGCACTCTCCAGGCAATAGGAAACATGAACTTGAATCCTTAGCAGAAGGAGTTTTTCATGAATAGCTTTATTTTTCTCTTATTCTGGGAGCAATCCATTCAGTTCACTTCAGGCCAAATTGCAGTGTTTCTTCACTGGTTCTGATCAAAGCCAAAGCAAAAAGAAAAGCTGGCTATTCAGACCAGCTCTGCTGCCCGGTTTTCAGACTAAGCTGACCAAAAATGGGAGTTTTCCAGGGTAGCTATTCCTTTCCTGGGCAAGCTGGAGGTGATAGCATACTGGCTTCAGAATAAGATGACAGGCTTCAGGTAGGCTGCTTTCCCAAACTTTTATGTCCCACATGGACCTGGCATGCACCACATGCCCTGTGCCAACACAGCTTATTGCTGCGTGGAAAGGATGGACCAGTGCCAAGTGGTCAAGCATCCCAGCTAGATAAAACCATTTCACTGGCACCACGCTGCTACAAGACTTCAAGACTTTTCCTGGTGCAGCTTTGTAGCGTAGACAAGGGCAAGGTAGTAGAAGGCCAAGGGGAGATGTTTGGCCAACCTGTTTAATTTCATAGCACCCCACACTCCACCATAGCCCACTCTTCCCACAACATCTGCAACACAATCAGACAAGTAACAAGTGATAGAAAATGCTTCTTTACATGGTCTGTGAGAGAAAGCATTTCCTTCACTCTTGTAGAGAGAGAGAGAGAATTCAAGTCTGCTTTCCTCACCTTACCTGTAGCATGTCTTGTTCATGCCATGCCTGAACACTGTCCCGGTTCAGTCAGCAGAGAACACCAGTATTAAGTCAAATTTAGCTTAGGTCAAACTGGAGCACTGCATACTGGTTCTGTACTTCAGATGAAGATGATGGCAATCAATTACTATTTCAAGCAAATCAGATGCAGTCTTGAAGGTCTTGGAAGAAACATAATTTAGGTCTCCTTTGGTCAAAACTAAGGCAGCTGCAATGTAAACAGCAAGTATATTTTTACTGCGAGCTCTATTTAATTAAGAAACTTTATGGCATGCTATAGTATGCATATGCAGACATCTATACATTAACACCCCTTGTGAACTAAGGTTGGCTCCTTCTTAAACATGATGTCAACCAAAAGACAATTTCTCCTGAGTTTCTCCATTCTAAATTTTCAATCATTGAGCAACAGCACTGGAAAGCAGAGGAAGACGCTTACCCATCGATTCATTTCCTTTATTTCACAAGCTTTGAATTCAGAAATTGAACCACGACTAGTAGATCTTGATACGGTAGAGTAAGTAAAAATGCATGTGATTACAAAGGAAAAACTTTGTACAAAAAACTTTAAAAATCCGACGGCAACTTGGATTATCTGTAAGTACCAAAAATCTCATGCAGAAGGAGAGCACTACTGCCCAGGTCGAGAAATCCCTGCAGGGGTGGCAATGGCATTGGTATGTATAAGTTATGGCTCTGTCTAAAATGGAAAGATGAAGGACACAGACTTGGAACATACTGAGTGGGAACAGACAGGTGCTACAAAGACCATTTGTCATTATGTGTCCCGATGATTTTCTGTGTCTGAGAAGTGCTTCTTCAGTTTATAATAAATTAAAGATGAAACAGAAGCTGCTTATACTACTCTACTGCATACTTTCAAGATGGCCATTTTCTGCCTTCAGAAGTGTTTTTGGTGGCGTTTCTCAAATACGGACATTAATCTTGGCATTGTGTCTAGTCAATTGTTGGCAATGTGTTCTAAAGGGACTCACTCACAGAATGCAACTTGCATAAGTAACTCGGTAACATGCATTAACTACTCTAATACAGCGAAAGGGTGCAAAGGAACCATCATTCAGTTACGAGACGAAGCTAAAACCTGTAGTCACTAAAGGGGCAATGGAAGCACCATGCTTTAAGGTGACTATGGCATGAAAGCACAATTGTGAGGCAAGTAGTTCCAAGCAAACACACCACACTATTATCACCTCTTCCTATACAAAAAAAAGACATTTCATTTTTTATTTCCATTAGTACCAAATAAAACTGTGGGTTTCATAACATAGATATTGAAGGGAACGGACATTATTCCCATGATCCTTCATCCTTGTGTTTCTGTCCATCGTTTTTCAGCCGAGACTGGTAATATTAGAGCGGCCACCAGGAGGTGCCACGATGCGGTGGCCAGTACGGCGTGGGTTATTGTCATCTATCTGAGCTCCTGCAGGCAAGAGAAAATCAGGAAACAAAGCTATGAAAAGGAAAAGACCGTCAGTGCGGAGATGTTACCTGCCTAGTTCCAGCTACATGCCCCTCATGCCATCATCAGCTAGTTTCTCTTGAGCCAGACCCCTGACTGAAGTGCTAAACAGACCTTCAAGGCACATTTCTGTGTCTGGCTCCAGTTGTCTTCACTAAGAAGTATAGGCTGAAATGTTTGGGATCAGACTGATGATCACTCAACATGGGGAATTTTTTTCCACCGACTTGAAGAACCCATGCAGGGATGACAGCCTACAGACTGGGCTCCCTTCATGAGATCAGACCCTGACAGAAAATACTACTGTTTTAACTAGAAAAAAAACCCAAAACATGTATGTGCAGAGTGGATTTTTCAAACCTGCCGCACTGATTTAGAAAACCTGTCCCCACTGAGTCAATGGATCAACAATACAGTAAATCTGATGTTAGTGATCATAAATCCATCAGGCAAGTAGCATTGAGCTGATGTAAACTTGTACCCACTTCAGACTGCTTTTAAAAATGTTGGAAGGTTAATGTGACAGCAAGCTTTCTGCCAGGCTAAATATTGTCTGATCACACTCAGCTTCCTACAGGCAATGTAAGAGTACCATAAAAGCAGAGGATCATTTTAAATGTGATCGTAGTCTCTGGGTTTGCTTAATTTAATAAGATCATAGTAATGTGCATTTGCCTGACTCGGATCAAATTCATACCACTAGGTGCCTTGATAGTACCCAGATCCAGCACTGGACTGTGAAACCACTGCTTCAGATGCATATGAAAATCCCACTTATCAGTTATTATTGTTAGAGGTCAAATTTCTAAGCACTTTTTTTGTTTTATATAGCTTTACGGATCTGTATGTGCTTACTATGGCCCCAGGTGTATGGGCAAAAATATACTTCAACTCACTAGGAGGGGCTTTGAAGTATTTGCTGTCTTTGGGCTTTCTTCCAGAAGTTTCATTTAGTTTCTAAAGACAGGGTCTGTCAGGGAGGAAAACTCTACCATCAGCTCCCACAGGGGAGAAAATCCAGTGACTTTCATAACATCATAAGGAGCCACTTATTTCCAATCGGGCTGTAGCCTTTTGAAGGATAAAGATTTGACAAACTTGCAATTATCTTCAAATGACAAGAATTATTTCTGAGAACCCCAAAGGATGATTTTCTAGTCTGTTTCTTATGTACCATGGAAAATGTTTTGGGCACCAAGAGCAAAGAGGACAAAAGATACTCTAATCTGCATGTGAATAGCTTCTGCACATGGTTTGCCAACCACGGACAAGGACAGTTGAGGTTTCCATGTCTAGCAGCTTCTGGTGATGCAGCAAGAAAGAAATCTGAGATGTCTGAGCCACCAGACCCAAGGCCCATCAGCTGTACATACCACCAAGGGGCCTCTGTCACATAACCAGAGACCTCAGCTACCTGTCATGGGCCAGTTAAATGTTAGAAGACTGCACGCAGAGAAAAATTTTAGATTGCAAACACTTTGAATATTTGGCAATTTGTAAAATATTCCTAGGGAAATAATATATAAAAACACACATATAGCAAGTATATCCATGTATGTGAGTATATATAATCCTTTCATATTTGATTAAAGAGGTAATTATAATGGAAATTGATCACCAATAATCCGTGCTCATGGCTTTAAAACATTTCTGACAAGTCACGCGGACTTACCTGATAAGCTAAAATTGGATTGATGGAGGTTTCTGATTGGTGGGGGTTGGTTTTTGGCAGGGGAGGATTTAGTTGAGGGTGCAGGAGTTGCATATTTTGGCGTAGCTGGGATTTCATACACAGGCCCATCATACATTCCTCTGGAGACTCCTTGCAGTCCTCCCACCTAAATCAAGAGGACAATAAAAATCCAGACACCGAGTGCTCTGACAATGCTCCCTAATGATACTCCTGCCTATAGGCAGAGACCACTGAGCAGACAGCTGTATTCTGCATTAGCTGAATTATAAACACATCTGTACTCTCATCAAAGCAACAGTCTGCTTTATATATAAAGGGAATGATAAAGCTTCCTCCCTCCATTTTCATACATAAAAAAATTACACGAGAGATATCCTTATTAGGCTTCTTTTAAAGTCAATGGGATTCAAAAGAGCAACAGGTCTGACCTAAGAAGTTTATTTTTAGTAAAATCAGTCACCATCATCTCTTCTCTCTCCATTCAGAGGCCGTTCGGCAGGGTGGGTTCAGCTGCTGAATCCCTCTTTGGTTGTTGGAAGACTGATACCCACTACAACTGATTGCAGCAACTTCACTCCTACCTGTATTTTCTCTGCCCCTCCCCTTCAGATATCTCATTATCTTCATTAGAACTCATTGAAAAGTGGTGGCAACTTTTAAATAAAAATTTCAAAAGTTTCCACTTCTTGTAATCAACTAGAAAAGCAATTATAGGTTAGGCTGTGGCACGGAACCCATCTTTCATTATTTGTCAACAGAGTATCTGTCATTTGAGCTCTGATTTCAGTTTGAGGTCTCTAGATTTTATCCGTGTACAGCCCCTATGAGGAATATGAGAAAAGACAATCAACACAGCCTCATTGGCCTTAAAATCACAGGAATCTAGGAACTAATATTTTTTAAAAACAGTTCCAATTTTCAGGAAGAGCCTGAAGTCATTGAATCGCACAATCCAAAGCTCATCAAAAAGATCAGAAATCTGTGGCTTACAAGATTATTGTTGCGGAGCCATTTCCCCAACAGATTAACAGTGAAATTAAAATACCGTATAGGAAGGACGCTATTCACAGGGGTTTGATCCAGCTCTTACAGAAATCTATGCGTTTTCCTTGCTTTTGGTGATGGAGACACCAGGCTCAGAAGAGCCACCGTCTCGCAGGCTGAGCCAAAACTAAAGCCCAGAAGGGAGCAGCTGCCAATCACAGCAACGAATCCATCTTCCAGGGACCCACAAAGGCAGGAACTTACACTGCTGTCCCTGCGCCAGGGATAAATTTATACTGCTATCCTGTGCCAGTTACAGCTCTGCAGCCTCTTTTTTGACATGTTTTTTCTATATTCATTTGCTGTGCAGTGACATATTCAAATGGCGGCTGATATAACCATTACTGGGTTTTTCTAAATATTTCCAATCAATCAAATTTGATAGTGGGAAAAGAAACACAGACATGAATTTGCTCTCCCTTCCTCTCGGCAGGCAGCAGAGGGAGCTGCAAGAGCAAAAATATCAGCCTTTTTCTTGGTCCTTTTGCAGACCTTTCCATAAGTATCTAAAATCAAAAGTCTTTCCCAAAATCCAAGCCCACTTGCAAGATGCAAGTTACTTGGCCCAGTTACTTTTGTGCAAACTCCTGCTATAAGACACCATTCTCTGATACTTGTTTTTAAAGTGTTGTTTTCACTATTTAAATTATATTTATATAATTAATGTAATCAATATATGATTATGATATAATTCATAGAATTTAATATTATATTAACATATTCTGCTTCTATAATTATGATATTATAATAATAATTACTTTATACAGCACTCCCATGTGTTCAACCCTTGAGGCAAGTGTGAAGAGAAGGCCCATGTCATCTATGTGGATAATGTAAAAAAGTGCAATACTGATGAGTATTTTATAAAACTTTTGTAGATGCATTTGACTTGTATAGTGTCTTTTCTCATTAGAAGAGCAGATATTTTATAACCCCCAGCTTGACAGAATTTGTATAACAAATGATGAAAGATAAAAACTATCAACCTGTTTGTAGACTTAATTTCAGCTGCCACCCCCACAGGCTATGATACATGCTTAGTTGAAGAAAATATGGATTTTAGTCATTTTGTCTTGTTACCTGTCCTCACACAGTGAATTTCTTGCTCAGAAGCAAAAAGCAATTTCCAAACAACCCCGAACTAGTGCCAAGCTAATTGGTTTTCAACAGAGGAGCACTGATACAATTCAAAACCAGAAGTGACCCTGTCTTAATCTTGGTCATTTCCCAAGCTTTTTATTAAACACAAGAGAAAAGTTTTCTGAGCTGTGAATGCTGCTAATACTCAGCGCAGCAAATGCAGCAATAACAGTTCAGAGATGCCAAATATAACGAGTATCTCTGGTTTACACGCTTTTCTTCTCTACAGCGTGGCCGTTCAGTACCCAAAGCTTAGGAACAATTTAAAATTCTGTTTTTCTTCTGGCTACCCCTCTTCCCAAAGAAGCTTTATCTTTTTCCTGAATTTTAACTGAAAGTAACTGCTATCACTATTCCACCTTCCTTCAAAAGCTGCACAGCTGGCCATAAGGCAGTTGTACCCAGCTGGCAATTATATGCTCTACCCACTGAAGCTCTTGGTGTTAAGTTGCATCAGTTCACACTTGCAGAGGAACAAGTTTAGTGGCCGTTATTTGAACAAGTCATATATAGTCCATCTGATATGGACTCATAAATAAAAAAACATGTATTATTGTCGTTCCAAGAGGGTATGGCTAGAAAGAAGGTTAAATAGTATCTGGCGTTACCTTATTCCTGATTTTGATGCGCTGGTAAAGATATTCAGGGAAAGGTTTGCGAGGGATGAACCGGCCCATTCCCTTATTTACGTGCAGATTTCCATCTTCAAACACAATCTTCCCTTGGCTTATGACCACGAGCGGGGCACCATGGCACTCCATTCCTTCAAAGATGTTGTACTCAACAGCCTGAGGATCAACCAACATACTCACTGCAAGTTCGGCACAAGATCTCTTTCAGTTAGCAACTTAAAATTTATACTGGTGGTCATAGTTTTAGACAACTGCCATTAAGAGGTGTATAAAATATACATATATATATATATATAAAACAAATGAGATAAAATGTTTGCTTTCTCTGAAGGAAAAACAATGCATTTTGATATGAAAAGATTTTAAAGAATCCCTCTGGTCAGACTTTCCTGCGTCAGACTTTTCCTTTCCATTGCTCACTTTCCATCAACACTTTATCTCATTCGTTTTTGAGGAATTTCCATATTTATCCAGAGCCTCCAGAAGTGCGATAGCCTTAATAAGAAGGAAAATTGTGACTCGGCTGCCAGATACCCAGAGGACATGGTCCACCATGCATGCGCTGTGACTGTGTAAGGGAATTTCAAAGGGGCCAGGACACATACTTCTGTCTGAAAAAGCCCAGAAAGGACCAGGAAAGCCTGAATCTAAATGGGAATGGCTGTCAAAGAGCAGGTGATTATTACTTTCTTCAAAATACAGACAGATCCCAAGACAGAGAAATAGAAACTGAATCACCTAAACTTACTTTTTAAAGGTTTCTAAAGGTCTGTGCCTTTTTAATATAAGCCTTGATATCTTTACGGGATTTCCAGTAAAACATTTGGAAGAATTCCCCAATATAAAAGACCAAAGCACCAAACAATGATAACAACTTTGAGATACAGAAGACATAAAATAAAACCTGTCACAGTCAAAATCAAAGCAACTGTGAGTCACTGGTACTCTGCACTAAGGGCAGAGAAGTATGCGGCAAAGCTTTGGAATTAAATAGAAAATCCCAGCTGTGTAGTTGCTCAAAGCTGTATTATCAAAATATTTAATCATCTGCCATAATTTAGAATACTGTTGATTTAATTGTGCTATTTATAATATCAGGTGCTTTTCAAAAAGCAAAAAAAAAGTGAGCTGGTTTTAAATCTATCATCACAGCTTTACTAACCCCACCTGCAGACCTGCTGATTCACACCTGTTTACAGATCTGCCACAAGCATTCAACAAATAGCTCAATGTAATATGCAGAGAAAAAAGAAAACCTTCCTGATCCCAGTGCTTCCAATGCAAGATTTCAATACTTTCATCCTCCAAATTACTTACCCATTTCAGAACAGAAGTAGGCAGTTACGCCACAACTCTATATCCCGTATATTTGGAGATCACACGAGTTAGATCAATGTTTGAAAAGAAAGCAACAGTGACATTTCTTTTTTCTTCCAGGCTTTCCTTTTCTGCTTACCGATTTATGGCTTTTGGCTGTTATAGTCTTCACCTTATCAGGGTCCCAAATAACCACATCAGCATCCGATCCTACAGCAATCCGGCCTTTTCTTGGATACAGATTGAAGATTTTGGCAGCATTGGTGCTGG
Source organism: Phaethon lepturus (assembly GCF_000687285.1). Classification (NCBI taxonomy): domain Eukaryota; kingdom Metazoa; phylum Chordata; class Aves; order Phaethontiformes; family Phaethontidae; genus Phaethon; species Phaethon lepturus. The sequence continues at coordinate 30,359 of NW_010558160.1, read as the reverse complement.
TGACAGCTACAAACTGGCTCTCGTCCATCTTACCTGTGGCCTAAAAACAATGTGACTTGAGCAAAACGTGCTTATAAAATGAATTTGCTATGGACTGGATTTACTATTCAGAGTGCCAAACGATTAGGGAGATACGGGAAGGCATGTGGTGCATCACACAGAGGTTTTATCAAGCGGTTTTATACAAGACACGTTACTTGAGAGTTTCAGCTAAGCGAATGTGTTACTCCCGGCGTCCCGAAGAACAGCCAATAAAACCTTAATGCAGATGATACCATCAGGTTGTGCAGTTACAAAGGTCCCTTCGTCTACACGCTGATGCCTACGTCATTTTGTTGCTCGCCCTACTAATATCCATTTAAATGTTGTAATGATTCTAAAACAGAGAAACTTATACGAGTATTACGAGATTAAATAAAGGGTGAAGATTCAGACTCTATTAGAAAAATTTCTTGCAAATTAAGTCCATGCCACTATTAGTATTACCAAAGTAATAAATCTAAGTAATACAGCCCCAGTTATAAAGTCCTTGCCTGGAGAAATGTCACCACCAATTGAACTTTTTATACAGTCAGTGATGGCTTCATAGCAGCGTTTTGATTTTTCACTATAATATTCTGGGGGCTTCCCTGGCAAGAAGCAAAAGCAACATTCTTCCAACAAAGAACAAGAGTGCCAAACTTTTTAATATTAAATAAACACTTATTTCCTGCCTGCTAAAACATGAGATTTACAAAATAGAAGCTACTCAGTGGTCCAGGACCGAATGTCACCACTTGTAAATCCCATGTCGCAGCCTTTGCTGCAGCTCCTTCCCTTTGTGGGAGCAACAACAGCGTAGTACCGCTGGCTGGCTGCACTTCGCTTGCTTCCCTGCTTTGCTCCTACATGGCAGATACCTGAAGTTGCTTCTGTGCTTGGGATCTCAATAGCGTTCCCTGAAGAAAGCGGTTATAAAACACAGTCTGGGAAAAGCGCTCACGAGAGCGTTGTAAATACTACCGCTTCCCAGTTTGCAATATGCGTTTGAGTGCAATGCAGTGTAAGGTAATGAGTGTGTGTGTGTGTGTGCGCACGTGCGTGCGTGGGTGTGCATGCGAAGACAGACAATGGAGGGAGAATATTATTATGTATTCGGATCCATGGAACCATCAAGAGATGGCTAACTTACACCGGCAGCACACCGCAAAATATGCCAGTATGAATTACATGCAATGGTCTCCTTCAAAGCATTTTATAGTCTAGCCTCAGGCTCAGCTGCTATCCGTTTGTAATTTCTCAAAAACGATGAGACACTTCCCAAATTCAAACCATCCATTCATCACGTTTAATATGGGGTCCACTTCAAAATCATTAAACTGCTCCAGATCCTACATCTCTGAGAAGCATCCACTCTGACGCAACCAGAAAATTGAGCGGTGCAGTCTGTGAAGCCTCAGGTCTAATAAAACATGATGGCGTTGCACTGTCAAAAGTGAAACACAGCCCTGAGTTTATAAAACTGGAGAAGGTTTTCGAAATAAACAATTCACCTCGTAATATCTCCCTCTCAGGGATTCTCAGAAATATATTAGAAAGTCACTTAAGTACTGGCCAGGAGTCTCCTGGCCTTCATTATTCAGCCAACACTCAATTTCTTTTTAGTCCATAAAAGCAATTACTTACTACAGCCTTGTCCCAGACAACAGTCATTCTTTCCTCAATTCCATTGACCCCTTCAGGAATCATAGTGAAGTTGTCCTTTCCAATGGCTTTCTGGGCCGTGCTATACGGGCAGTGTCCACTTCCCGTCACCTGCAGGTCCCCACTGTGGAGTTAACACACAGAAGGTTTAGACCAGGCGTCACCAAGGTGACCTTGGTCTCAGACTAGCTGTGAATGGACCTTTCAAGCCTACACACCGGAGGCATAGGCTGTAAATCATGTCAGCGGCAGTTACACGTTGGCTACAGATCACTGAAGAGCGACAATGGCATTGGACATCTCCACTTTCCCCCAGGAGCACCCTGAACTCCCAGATTAACAGCCCCCTCGGGTTTCAGGCTGCTCATCGACAGAGATCAGGCACAAGCCCGCTAACCAGGACAAAGGATTACTCTAGGATTAACGAAATGATCAGAAGCTTATATGAAATGTCTGCCACTCTCAAGATAAATTAAGTCATAACCATGCTGAAAAATAATGGCAAATTTTACAGTGCAAAAGTCATGAGCATCAGGCTTGTTTCTCTGTATTTCTCCCCTGCACATATATTTTCTTGCAATTCTTACACAAATATTTGTCTCACCTTCCAAACAGAACCATGAAAATAAAAAAGGAAGGAAACTTTTTTATCAGGTAGTTTTCTAATTAAACAAAGAAAGGCACAGTGCAAGTCAAACACATTATCTGAATTTATCTAACACAGAAAAAGGCATGGAGTAAAACACAAAAAGAACTACCAAATAATAATGCTTTTTTTTCAGCCTACAGAAATTTTTCTTGCAGGGAACAGAACTGGATCACAGCTGCTTTGGGGAATAAGGAGGTAGAACATAACCAATATGCAGAATCTTGCAGAAATAGAAAGACAACAAAGATAGGTTCTTCAATATCCACAGGAAACAGGTGATATTTTTAGATCTTGATTAAGCTTTCAGGAGTCAAGCACGTTCAAACACACTACCATTTCTCCTCTATTACTCAAGAAGGGCGATGTCCCCAAGAGCCTGTCATCCTTTTCTTTAAGTGATTATGTAAGTTCAAGCTCTGAAACATCTGAACAATTCTGGTCCACAAATTTAGATTCCAGTAATCTAACAAATAGCCAAGTACAGAGGAAAAAAGGGTCACACATCAGTAATTTTAATGCAATTTTCTGGGCTGCCAGCCCTAATGATTGCTGACAGTCAGAGAAGAACCTTTGGCCTCTTCACCATGCTCACATCTATCCATCCAGTCTTTAGCAGAAGACAAACCCATGTATGTAATAGTGAAAAGGCAGTTATGTTTTAGCTGTTCCTGATTACTAATGACTGCCTGGTGTTACTCCATAGGATTAAACCAAATCCATCAGTTAAACATTCATTTATTCTAACACAACAATAAAGTCAGAAGATTGCAATGCCATTTTTTTGTTGCTCTTCTGTCAGCTAAGCTTCTTGTGGCTTACCCCCTCTCTCTTTTCTGCACTCTGATGAATACAACCCTGAACACAGGAATGTCACAGCCAAGCCCTGTATCACCGCCCATTTCCCTGAAGTTATGTTGTGCTTCTTACATGACGCGATTAATTCCTACGCCTGAAGATAAAAAGGAATTGCTTCCTCTGAACTACGTTTGCCCTCTCCAATGACATTCAGTGACATGCGCTGCACTCCCCTGTATAGTCAACAGAAGACTTCTGCAGCTGAAGCATGTAGCTCAAGAGCTACCCAAGACCTGGTTAAGCACATGGGCAATCCTCCTGTAGAGGTATGCTCTACTGTCAGATGGGGGATAAGCATCAGATCAGCTAAAAAACTGAGACAAGAAGGGATCACCACAGAAAACGTCTCCCAAAGAGGGAGTGGTGGGAATTAACAGTGGACATACGTGTGTCTTTAAATGCCACATCAATATTTCATCATCTTATTCTTCACTGTAAACAAGGCTTTCACGGCAGATTACGTCTTCTAAGAAGCATCAAGATCTCACATCTCTAGTTCAGAAGAGATGGCATATCACAGCGGCAGTAATGCAGCAGTACACCGTGGAAGATGAAAGCTACCTCAGGAGCATGGTGCATGGATGAAACAAGGACCAAATCTCATGAGGTAAATCCAATCTCTGGAAATCATGAGACATGCTGGATTTTTATACATGCAACTTTTCAAAGTGAAAAATCAACACTTTCTGTAGAAAAGAGCACAAGCATTATGCTGCGTACTTGCAGAAGAATATTGTAAGGATTTTTTAATGAATGTAAAACATTGGTCTCGTGATGAACAGTCCAATAGAAAAGTGAAATACTGTCTTTACCACCATCCTTGCATAAAATTCCCCACAAATACATGGCAGACTGATAAAATATACCGTTTTTTTTAGTTTCACAGTATAGGTTTAAAGTATTAAAACTGAAAGCAGGCTAAGCTGCTGTCATTTAAGATCTAGGACTTTAAGCCACTAGGAAAAAAGTGCCATTTTTGCACGCTTAGAGGATAATGGGAACTTCTGTGATGACTCAGTTTGTCTTTCTGATGTTAGTGTCAAAAAAAAGTCATTATTTGGATTCCAGTTCTAAAAATTTTCTTGCTATTTTAGCTAATCTGTCTGGACCCACATGCTATTATTTTGGGACTCTTCTAGAAAACATACAGCCATGTCTGATAGCGTAAAGAGCCAAACATTTTGATACACATTCACATGTGCTGGCTAAAAGCCTTACCCTTACACAATGAGCTTCACTCTTTACAGTGCTGATAGTGACGGATTAGACCAGAAAAGTAATTTTTCTTCCTTGTCCTTATTTTAAGGAACAGAAAGCTCAATTATGGAAAATCCTTTCTGCCACCAGACCACCTCAATAGAACAAATTCCTGCGTATTCTTACTAGAAACACACGTAACTGCTGAACTGTGCATCCATTAATAGTGCTGCGCATGCAGCATCGTCAGGGCAGGTGAGTTAAAACCTGGCTTTGGTGGACTGCACAGCCTGACCAACCGTCTGCAAGGACAGGCGTGCGCCCTGCAGCAGCGGCGACGATTGATGGCAGCTTCCCATCACACGATGTGTCCATCCCCATAACGGGCAGCTCTGCCCAAGCCGGAATTACGCATGCAGGGGCCTCATACGACCAGCCACATTGGCACTGCCTTGCCATTCAGCCTGCCAGCTAGTCACGTGGAAAACTAACCTCAGCGGGAAATGTTTTCTGAAGACCAGTGGGTCACTTTTAGGGTTCAAATGCTACTGCATTGTCTAGAGCACTGGAAATCCTAGAAAGGGTAGGCAGCAGGTGAGGTGAGTGCCACCACATGGCGTTAAATAAGGTTTTAAATGGTAAGTTTTGTTCCTTACTCCAACACTAGCAATCTGTCCTGGTGGGACTTCAACTGTGAATTTCCTTATCATTTCAAAGCAGATGGTCTTTTGCTTAAGCTAACGAAGACCCACAGTTGGCTACAGGCAGGAGACAATTTCAGGAACCTATTTACAGTCTGGGGTGCTGGCAAGGCATTGCTGATGTTTTCTCTTCCATATGAGGAAGACATTTGTCCCTCTGTTGTCCTCATTCCTTTCGTCTCTCTAGCGATAACTCTCTGCCAACCTAAAGACAGTCAGCCCATACCCCTACTCTGTCAAGTGGCGGCCTCCAGCCATGAGCCTGTCTCCAGCCAAGCCCCTGACGGTCTCCTTTGTAATTCATCCTGGCCTCTTTCTCCTGCCTGACATACCTTCTCTGTATGTACCACTTATCTTTGCTGACTTCCACTTGGGGACCCTGGAACGTATAAAGACAGAAGGCAAGCTAAAAGTAAAAACAAGGCTGCAAGAACTAAACACAAGTTTAGATTTTGGTCCATCCCAAATGAAGGCAAACTACCAAGTCAGAAGTTTGCTATACATAGCAGTTAAAACCACTGAACTCCGCTACAAACAATTTCGTCTAGGATAGCCTAATTCTCAGAAGCGCTCACAGCTTACAGCCCTGCACCAGCTTTGACAAAAACTGCACCAAGGAAAGTCTTCTCAATTCCAAGTATCTCTCTGCATTCAGGGCCAACCCTGATTCAGGAGCTGTGCTTGCCACATATGACCAGGGGTCATAAACTGAGTCTATTCCCACAGATGGGAACCAGGCTATTGCTTACCTTGGATGGCGAGGATGCCATCTGATCACGTATTAACAATTATGCTGGAGAAAACAAAGAACTAGGGAAAAAGCCAGTTTGAAGTCCTGCGCTAAAGGCTGTTTGTCTAGCTGTACAACTAGGAATCACTTGAAAAGCGGAAAGAAAAAGAATTAATTCCTGCATAACCAGCAGTTGCTTCTCTGTCGTGCTAACAGGGAGCTGGAGGGTCCATGCCTGCTCAGCTCACTGACAGCCTAAACACATGGATATAACTATCCCTGATTTTCTACGGTCCCTCCTTTGCCGTTTCATGTATGAGACTGGTCTAAAGGAAACTGAGCTGATCCCTAGACGTTTCATCCCGTGTGGCTTTTGCACTCGCTCGACCATCAACCTGTAAAAAAATGAATGTCTTACCATGCTAAGAGTGAATTTAAGTGATCCGGAGTGGTAGGATCAGGGCTCAGAGGTGGCGAGGTCACAAAAGCTGCAGCCTTGGCCCAGTTTTTGCTCCAGTAATGCGTCCCATCTGTCCCCAGGCTGGCAGTGATCGGCTCTCCAAAAACAAGGGGACCTTGGAGGAAGCAAAGATATACAGGAACTGACTAGAATCCACACTCTTCAGCACATTATACTGCTTGCTGCCTGCAACCATGTATAATTGATGCATTGCTACATGGCCAGCATAGCTCCCAGGAAATTAAGCAGCCCTGGCTTTGTCTGCATGATAAAAAATTAATCAGGAGGCTCTCTGGGCTACACATGCTTTTGATCAGCATATTTACAAAGCTCCCTTTCTAATCCAGAAGGAGACAGTTCAGATCTGGTTTTAATTTGTACTGTTTTAATCACAGCCATGTTCCCTCTCTTGCTCCGGAGTGAATTTAGATGGAGGATGGGCTCCAGCAGCCAGATGCCTTTTTACTACTCCCAGGTTGGGCACAGCACCAGCAGATAGCAGCATATGGTCCCCAGCACCATACTCCAAGTCTCCAAGAACACAAATATCAAGATGATATTTTGCTCTTTGGCTTCTCCATATTGCTCACACGCTTTGTAGCACCAACGAGCAGAACAGTGCTGACTTGCAAATGCAGCTTCAAAAGCGGCTGCCTCCAGGCTCACAAGTCCCTTTTGGGTGCTTTGTAACCTGGATCCTTCCACGGCCCCTGCAAGCAATGCTGACCTGCAGGTCTCCCCAGTGCACATCTGATGGCGTCAGCCTCCTGCAGCAAGGTCAGGAATGAGACCAGGCATCTCCTAACAGCAGGTTCACTGCCCAAGCCACCCTTCAGGGGGTGAAATATCCTGAAATATCTCCAAAAGGCACAGGGGATCTGCTAGACCCTGTTAAGAAGAAAATATCTCCCTCCCATGAACAGAGCTACAGCAGTCTAAGGGAAAGGTAAACGGGATGACAGGATAAAGAAGAGTGACAACACAATCTTCAAGGGGACAGGGGATGCTTATACCATGTGGGGAGAGATTCTCAATTGAAAAATGCAGAAGAATGTCCTTTCAGTTTTCCCAGTCCCAAAATATTTAGGGTCTGTGATGGTGTTACCATTTTTTGGTAATCTCTCCCTGTGTCTTGTGATTTAGGTCAAGATGTACAGGTTTTTCCACTGAGCTTCTATTCAACAAAATATCAGAGTCTAGGGGAGAGAAGGAAGTCTCTTACCTTTCTTTCTGGCCAGTGCAATGATATCAGCCGCACTTTTGCTCATCACCTTGGTGATATACACTGGGCAGTTTATTCGACTGGCAATGGTGATGGCACGGAAAACTGCTTCTGCTTCAAGCTGAGGAAAAAAAGGAGGAAAAAAGTTAACTGCAAAAGCAGACTGAAGAAAAAATGAACTGAAGGACTGAGCCATATTTCTCACTGTTGAGCAAGAATTCGTCAGGGGCCGACTCTGATTTTTCCATACAGATAGAGACAGTGCTGGGAAAGAGGGAGCTAACCCAACCTCAAGACATTTCACGTTGGGAGTAACCACAGCCAGGCTGGACTTGCCAAGAGGTACAGCTGCCCCGGCACAAATACAGCTCCCTGGCTCCCGGCACCCCAGGAAAGGTGACGTCCAAGCAGCTGATGGAGCTCCTCCTTACCTTCCTCCCACCTTTCTGCTTCAGACTTCTACTCTGCAGCTGGAAGGAGAACGAAGCAAGGAAACATTGCCCCAGCTCGGAGACAACCTCTGAGCTCTCCCTGGCAGCTTACCCTATGCAATCTTTACATAAGGATAAGATGACAGTGAATGTAAAGTATTCTCAAACAGCAACTTCAGCGCTATGGACTGAATTTAGCCCAAAACCCATAACAGCCTTTGAAGCGTCTCCCAGTAAGTCCCCTCTGTCAGCAAGCGTAAAGGCAATCTCCTCCCAGGGAGCCATCTGGGATATAGGCACACAAAGCAGTCCTCTTCAGACAGAGCAGCAGTGTTTCCCAGGGGCTCTGGAGACTCCTCTCCCTGCTCATCAGTTTTTATGTGGATCCACAGTACTGGCATTTTAATACCTAACGCTCCATTGTGACTGAAAATACTGACTCGATGGTACAGAAATTTCTCTCCAAGAGTTGTGCTAGAAAAGTTGAGCAATTCAGCCCATCCAAAATGACTTGGCTTAATTCTTCACAGTTTCATAAAGTATTTTTTCTGTCGCTTCATGTTGTCCTAGGACTTTTATCACAACATTTTTTCTGGAAGCCCCAAATGCACCCACCTAAGACTAGGGAGAGGAGGCAGGACCTCTGCACCTCAGCGCTGGAGCCAAGGTGGTCAGATGCACAGTCAGAAAGATGGAATATTACTTTCTGGAAACTGCAAACGCAGATTTTCCTTAGGCCCTTGTTCTCATTAAAAGGAAACGACTCCATTCTTTTAGAATAATTTAGGTAGAAGTTAAACAGCAAAATTAAAAAGTACATGAACAGTTCAATAGAAGAATGTGACCAATTAAGCTGATTCCTTTTGCCTTGGGGAGAAGTTATATAAAGATCTGCAAACCACAACAATCTCTTCAAGTTTAGCCTCAAATCCCCAGGGCCTTGTCTCTTTAGTCTTCAAGGAAAGCAGTCACTTCCCACTACCACCCTCCATCATCCCATTAACGGTCCGAACTGTGTACATTAAGGGACATCCATAAGTCTCCAACTTTTCCTTCTCATTAAAGAAACCCTTTCCAGATGCCTGAGATGATCCTTGCCAGAGCCTGGGTTTTATTGTAAGGCAGTTGCAGAAAATAAGCTGCCTCACAGCATCTTTCCATTCTCACGTAT
>NW_010558160.1:0-21229 GCF_000687285.1 Phaethon lepturus | reverse complement strand
ATTCCTGCTACAAATATATCTGCTGGCATAAACATGTATTTATATGTGGACGTATGCACACGCATGGTATATATGTACCCCTGGACCGAGGGAACGCACCTGCTGCAGCTGCAAAAGGGTTTTTCAGGCAAACAAAGAGGTTTGAGGGCGATCTGCACTTTTCAAGGCTTTGAATAACACCGGAAGAGGCAGTGGGAGAAGCGGATTGTTGCCTTTCCCCAGGCACCCGTCTATCATTTGCACATACAGAAGCCAAGCTCCGATACTACACGCTCGACAAAATATTTCCATGAACAACAACATGAGTGAAGGTTCTTACCTCCTCGGGCCTGCTCAGGGCATGTCCCTCGGGTCCGGTGATTCCCATCTCCAGGATACGCTTTTGTTCCTGCAACGCAGCAGATAAATGCTGACAAAGGCTCCAGGACGAGACCCTCGCACCAGGCATGCTCTGGCGGATTAACAGCCATATTTTCCGACTGCCCCTTTTTTTGTCTGTGTAAATGCAGCCGCGCAAGCCTGCTTCTGGGGGAGGAGGACTGAAAACACTGGCTCTAAACTGGTCCCGTGCCACCCTGGCTCCCCGCAGCCAGCACAGATTTGTCTCTGCAGTGCCACAGAGCGTATTTGTGCCTCGAGCCATTGGGCTGCACCATGGGAAATCTCCTCTGCCCTCCAGAACGTCTTATCTGACACCAAGTCACCAACCCAGGGAACAGGCTTCAATCAATATGCTAAACAGTAATTAGGATATTCCCAGCCTGCGATTCTTTCTTTACTCGCACGAGTTCCTCTCTGCCTGCAGTCCATGAAGCACTGTTACCTTCCGTAAACTTTTAGCATTGCTGATACTCCTTCAAATAAAGTCTCGCCTTTGGCAGCCAGCGTTCTGGAATATTTTTTTCCTACAGAGTGAATCACTAAAATTATGTTGTCACGAAAGCGAAGCAGTGCCCTCTAGTCGCGAGGGCACTGTGTCCCCACCAAAAAGCCCATCTTGGGACCAATGGGGGTTTGTCAGAAAAACTCTGTGCCATCCAGCTTCACAGCAGTGAGATAAATTTTAAAAACAGACAAAAAGCTTCACCTATCTTTGAATTTAAGGTCAAGCAGTGGTATTGGAATAAATTTCCCTCTTTGCAGAAAATGGTGGTCAACCCTTCTGATCTGAGGGTAGTCCAGGTCTGCCAGCAGAGCAGAAGTGGGACCAGAGCTGTTGATGCACCTCCGACGCTGGCCTGCCCTGCCCGCAGGTCTCTAATGTGCCGAGCCGAACAAATGTAATGGCTCTGTGATACAGCCAAATGTCCCCTGGAGACCAGGATGAAGTCACCGAACATACTTTACTGTGTCATCTAATAAATATTTGACCGTAAGTCCGCAAGGGTGAAAAGCTCACGCACTACCAACATACTCCAGCAAAACCTGAGCAAGTTAATATTAGCATATACTTTTGCCTTTGTTGCCATCAATCAAGGCTGAAGAGGTATTAACAGCAATGTATTAATCTGACTGTGTAATTAAGAATATTTTCTTTAGAAAATCATGTTTCATAGGCATTCTTAAAAACAGCTGTTCTAAATCATTAATGCAATAGCTCTGAACAGTGCCAGTTAAAGGCTTCGGATAATTAAAATACTACAAAAAATAAATTTGCAACCATATTAAAAAAACAGCAAGATAGCAAAGAATGGCTACACAAAGTAGGAGAGATTTGCATCTTGAAGAAAGGAATAAAATCAGATCATATGATAAAATTACCCACTGTAAGAAGATCTGATAGTACTAATAAGCTAGAATATTTGTTTTGTAAGACCAAATTTGTATTTTCACACAGGACAGTTCTGAAAAACCTCCCTGCAGGCAGCTTTCTTTTCACTAGCCAAATAATCCTTCTAAATAAAAGCATAAGGAAAGACTGATTTTATGAGACATGGCAATGGTGAAGAAATATGTTGATGTATAACATAATTCACATTTCTTTGCTACTTCCTCTTTTCCTAATAATTTTTCTGTCCTGTATGTTCATATGCCGTGGCCGTATGTTAAAGCTGATCAAAGGAAAATGTAACTGAAACAGACTGTTATCAGAAATGCAATTCCACGAGTGCGCCTTGATTTTAATAGGAAACGTATCAAAATTATCACGGGTGCCATTTGATTTGTTTCAATTTGCCTTTCCTACAGTAATATTGACTTATTATGTTTCTTATTATTAATTTTCATTCTACTGGATATTTTATGTTGTATTAAAACTATAAATTATAGATTTTTGCGGTTTTAAATCATGCTGAACTTCATGGGAAATCAGCTTTTTTTCCCCTCTTGAATCCAAATGAGGGTTTTCACCTGGTTTCAGTGGGGGAAGGACACAACTGCACTGTAGGCACCTGTCGATTCCTCAACGAGTAACTTTTGAGCCCAGTAGTTATTTTGGCCAAACTTGAAGGGAAAAGGGAAAGAAGGGTCTCAAAGAGGGTAAATTCCTACCAGGCAGATAAAGGACAGAATCCCACAGAGGGAAAAACAACAGAATAAACCCATGTGGGCAAGAGCCCTTACACACTGCCCAACCACTCAAACGTTCACCTGAGGTTCTCCCTTAACCAGGAGACAAGGTGGCTTCCCTAGTCCAGATCTCAAAGACAACTTGTTTTTAGCTATTGTAATTTCCTTGTCGGCTCTGCAGCCTAGTCCTTAGCGGATAAGCCGGCAGATAAAGAGCTCAGCAGATAAATCAGTCGGCTCACTCGGAGCCTCGCGGACCTCAGAGGGGCTCTACGCACGTACAAGGGATCAGAGGAGGGAGACGTCTCTGCAACAGCCTTAAAAGATTCATCTGCCACAGATGTACAGGGTCATAACACCACCCACCTAAACCCGCCCATTCTCTTTTATAGGGGAATCCTGGCCTCCGAAAGACCAGCGGGAGGGTTACTATCGACGGCTGTCCTCAGGATACCTCTTTCGATGCGCTGTGGCACAGATCAGAGCTACGGCACGCTGCAGGGCGAGGACGGTACCTACGCGGGGGACCTGACCTGCAAAGACTGCACTGGGGACTGGGACATTTTAACGGAACATATTGAATTTGAGCCCAGTTTCCTGGTTCTGAGGGACGTCTTCAAAGAGCATGACTTGCACTTTAACACACATTTTTGAAATGTATAGAAGATCAAGGTCATTTCTTGTTCTCGGGCTTCAGAGATTTTTAAGAGTATTCTCAAAAATAAACAGATCTGAGCGCTTTTACCACCCACTCCAAACTCACAGTGCTGCTTACGCTGATGGCTGCAGCAAGAGACATTAGCATAAAGCTTCCCAGCTCCACGTTTTGTCCCCAAAAGCTCAGAGCAAGGCTCTGCATTGTTCCGCTTCTCTTGTCTCTGTCAGATTTAGAAGAGATCTTCTTCCCCCTGCTCCCCTCACCCAGTCCCGATCTGCTGCCAAGGCAAGGAGCTGCCTGGATTGCTGCTCTACCTCATGGATGCTCTGCCAACGCACGCAAAAGGGCCTCCATCCTCTCATCCTCTCATCCCAGGCTTTATACCGGCGGTGTGTAGGGCATCAGGCTCTCACCAGGTAGTTCCCTTCTTCCTACCCATCCTCTGACTGGAGGGTTCTAGCTCTCCTCTCTTGTCTCTGTCTGCTCACAAAGTGAAGCAAAAATGACAGTTCACTCACCTGAGCTATCAAGTCTCCATTTTCAGCATGGACCAGGATAACAGCCCCAAGGCTTTTTAGAAAGGTAAAGGCTTCATAAAGCTGCAGATAATACAAAGAAGGAAACACTGCTGAATAAGGAAAACATTACTTAACACTCAGACCTGTCTCTTCACCTCAGTTTTGCACCTTCTATGCTGGTAATTATCTAGGTGAATAGCAAATTATCTCCCTTTCCACTCCCCCGGTTTCTACACGGAACCTGAGCTTCACTACTTGGTGTTGACTTACCCACTCCCTTACACACCAGCCAGCCCCAGGACGAGCTTCTGCCCTTCTGCACCAAGACAGGGTCAAAAGTCGGAGCAAGGTGGCATCTCCCTCGGACACAGGGCTTCTCCCAGACCCCAGTACTGCAGGGCTACGTCTTCGCGCCCTTCCACACAGGCCTAAGTCTAGTGAGTAGTCTCATTCCCGTAGCTTTAGCAAATGTAAAATGGAATTATTCCCATGGACTACAGACACTCTTAGTACAGCTAGAACACCTCTTTCCTGAAGTACAGGCATTTTTCACCAACTTCTTAGAGCAGATAGTGTCAAGCTTTCACCAACATCTTTAATTCTGCAATTAGAAGTTGCAATATTTTCTCTAGAGCATCCTTTTTTTTTAATTGCTTTCCAAGATTCAAAATCCATCCATACAGAAGGGAAATAGTTGATCCTATTGCTTTTACTGAGAATTTCTGAGCACAGACCTACTGAAATTCAGTTCCCTTTCCAAAAGGTATTCAGCTAACGTGTCCCCTGTTTAAACCATACTCCAATAACGTGGGAGCCCAGTTTTCAAACACAGATCAAACAATGAAGACATGGTTTCTTCAGTGTCCACTTTTGCACTAGGGCACTTCAGCTGGCATTGAACGGGTCGGAATACACAGATGGCAACATGTGCATTTAAACAAGATAACAGGCATTAGTCTAGCCACACACTAAACATTTTAATGTATTTCTCTTGGCAATTCCAACAGGGAGTTGAATTTAACAGGCAATGCTTCTCAGAGCATATTTATAAATTATTATGTCTAAAATTTCAATTAAAACCACATGTATTGGAGGTGTAACAACAGTTATTTAAGAGACCGAGAGCTATAGCTCTGGGAATAAGTAAGAAAGAAACATTTTCTCAACTGAATAAGCAAACATTATTACTAACAGATGCCATTGTCCATTTACAATGACCTGATACTTAGGAATGGGAAAGCTGAAGAGTCTGGAATCTGTAATGAGCTCTGGACAAACAAGCTCATTGTTATCTCCAGCCCTAATGGAGAAAAGGCCACCTCCCCCAAAGAGCAACTCCATTTAGCTGTTTGCAGCAACCGAGAAACTCTTGAAACCTCAAAACTGCCACTTTCTTGCGTGCGTCACCTTTTCCTCCCTCTCTGACCTAGAGTTCTTGAAAAGTAACAGCAAAATAAAGTGAGGGCAAAATCCCAAGCAGTGCTGAGTGGTTGCAATGTTGTGAGACACCAGAAAATCTCTGCAGAAAGTGAATGTCAAACACTTGAAGGAACACATGCAGATGTTCAACACTGCTTGACACTGACCCTCCAGAGAGAACTCCCCCACTGCACATTTCCCCCAGTTCCACTCATGTCAATGGGAGCGTTCCTCTGGGATTCAATTTTAGCAATTCCTCAAGTGTTGGGAGATCATAGAAGAGAGGACAGGTCACAGCAATGAAAAGCACTCAGAGCAATACCTGGCTGTCGGACATTTGGTAGAGATCTTTGTAGGCCATGTAGACTTGAAAAGAGTTCACACCTGTTCCAAGACAAAATTCAAAGGTGTTGCCATGTAAGTGGATTCTTAAATTGTATTTGAACAAAAACTTCAGGAAAAATAAGGCATAGAATATGTCTGGACTAGGCTTTTCACCAACAATTGCCAGAAATACAGCATGGCTCCACAGCTGCATTAGAGCTGCTAGGACTAGAAGCCTGAATCCCTCCTTCATTGGGGGAATTTGTTGGACTCTGTGGATTCCCTCTGTGGATCCCTGGAGCCACCAGCCACCACCACAAACAAGACTGCTTGTAGCCCAATCACAGACGAGTGATGGTGGCTACAGCAAGCACATAAAGTTTGGGAAGTTTCAAAAAAACTTGTATAAGGTTCTGGTAATCACTGGTTTTCTTTTTAGGTTTCTTTAGCTAATCAGGAAAATGTTTCAGCTTGACCTGAAACTGTGCTTTTTAATAGATAAACTTCTAGTTAAGTTTCCCCAGATTGCTGACAAGTTGTAGGAACTGTGTACCTGAATTTGCATACAGACTTGCTTTTTCTTGACCCTACTGCCCAAAGCACCCAGCTTAGCCGATGGTAGACACTGGGAAGGAGTGGAAGCAAAGCCCGAAATCTAATACAAAAGCCGCTCACCATACCTCTCCTTCCACCTTCCAAAGATGGAAGGATTTATGTTGGCAGTCATACAAAACCATGAAAGATGACAGCTCCAAATTTTAGAAATCAGTAAGAAATGCTAGTGTTGAGTGTCGATTGCCAAGAACCAACTGTATTCAAATCCCTATAGTATTTGCTCTTTACTTCAAAGATTTGATTATTTACACAGCTTCACAGTCTAACAGAATGGGAATTCCAACCATCTTCTGTTCATAGTTTCTGTACGTATTAATTCATGTTAGTTTATAAATTTGCCTTACTCTAGTCTACTGACAACATCCCTAGTTTGGTACAGGGACTGATCTCAGAGTTTTCTAGCTTAAACGAAAAGCAAATTCTAAGCTAAGCCATGTACGCTGCCGTTTAAAATATCTGTCATGAAAGCTGTGCTTCCTGGGGCAGGAGGAAAAAGAAAGAGATCTGTTCATGTTATTCATGTTGTCTACACAAAATGAATAAGGCTCTCTGATGAAGGTGTAACTCCTTCATGAGCCTAGAATGAGCAAATACATCCTCAGGCAGAGAGTATGGCTGTTCAAACACACACAGAGAATTTGTTTATTCACAATTACAAGACTAAAATACCCCAGGACACATGCAGGATAAAACCTTGAAATGACCCCTGGTATTATGTCTTCCTGCTAAGTCCAGGCAGCTCAGGGAGAAATACAAAATGAGAGCTGGCTCCTCCTTGCTGACTTCCATGCTGAGCAAATCCAGCCTGGACCATGGAGCCCCGTCAGCCCGTAAGCCCATCCTTCCTTCCTATTCTCCTATTCCTCAAGTTCCCAGAAAGCACACATGGTCTTTACTAACTGTAATCCCTCAGTCTAGTCCTCATTACACAGTTTTAAAGTACTCAGGATGTCACCGCTTTAAAACCTTTATATTTGACTATGTCTTGTGGGTGTTGGTCTCTTCTCCCAAGTAACTAGCGATAGGAAGAGAGGAAATGGCCTCAAGTTGTGCCAGGGGAGGTTTAGACTGATATTAGGAAAAATTTCTTCACCGAGAGAGTGGTCAAGCATTGGAACAGGCTGCCCAGGGAGGTGGTGGAGTCACCATTACCGGAAGTGTTCAAAAAACATGTGGATGTGGCGCTTCGGGACATGGTTTAGTGGGCATGGTGGTGTTGGGTTTATGGTTGGACTTGATGATCTCAAAGGTCCTTTCTAACCTTAATGATTCTGTGATTCTGTCTTCCCTGGGGCCAATGCTTACAGCCTCATGCCTGCAGCCCTGTCTCCCCTCTGACTGATCACAGCAGCATCCAGCACATCTGCCCGACCTGCCTTCGAGGAAAGCTCTGTTTTCTCTTCACAAACCCACCCAATGTCTCAGATATCAGCTGCACCTGGGAGCCACCTTTCTGCACGGGGGACCATGCACACATGAAGCCATGAGAGACATGTCAAGGCTGGTCCAAGCCATGCCAAGTAGCCTCGGTGATGGCACGGGACTGAATCCTCTTGTACACATTTCTCTGGGAGCAAAGAGCTGGGCTACCTATTGCTCTCCCTTATCCACTGGGATCTAGCAAAAGGTAATTCATTTAACCACAATCCCGCAGGAGATAAGGCAGCTTTCTCTGGGTACGTGACTGGAAGACATACATTGGCCCAAGTAATACATATCATCTCCCTTTTTCTTTTATTGCCTTTGTATCTTCTTAGGCCCTTTTCTGATCTTGGTAAAATGACTGTAAGTTTTGCTTCCACTCATGTTAATGTTCTCCCTGAAGTCACATGAGAGTAGAAGGGGTCCCAGCAGGGATCCCGCCATAGGATCTTGAGCCTGTCCCTTACCAACAGCTCCCACAGTGCCGAAGCAGAGTTCTCCCATCAAAATGCACACCCACGACCTCAGCTACCACATCAGACACGCAAAAAGTGGAAGGGCATCTCACAGGCTGCCTTTACAACTAACAGGAGAGATGGTTTGAACCATCCTGCCTTGCAAAGAGAGTACCTTTACAAGATGCCATGATAAAATAACACCAATTTACATATATAGGTATCCAGAATTACTCTTTGCCTAATGCCTTGGTCTGATATCTTGATCTACACATTGGAAATACGTGGCTTTTCAAAAGCCCTGGTCCATGGCCTACTGACCTTAATGTTTATTTGTTACTTACTGCATTCTTGTTAACGTCCTGCTTCCTCTCACACCAGGACTACTCAACAGGATCCTCTCCAAATTTCAGACAGTGCTACAGGTTTTTTTGAACAGTGACAAAGTGCAGTAGTTAAAGGAACGAGTGAGGCCTCTGTCGACACATTTCAGGCTGTTGTTCCTTTGCATACACTGGAGAAGCGCAGTCCCAAATTAGTTGCCGAAATGTTACAAGCCTGAGTCTTCATAATCAACATTTGGTTCTACAAAATCTCCAGGCCCTGCCAAAGCCTGTGTCTCCTTAAATTAGCTTTTAAATCAGTATTGATTTAAAACTGATTAATTATTCAATTATACTTCATGACAAGGCACCTCAACAGCAGCTCTGTGAGCTCCCCTGTTATTCATGCCGAGATCGTATTAGGCACACGCAGCACCGAAACGCGATTAGCTGAGCCCTGTTACTCGGCTAACTCATCCACCAGACAATCAGCTGAGAACAAATTCAATCCAGATTCCCAGCTGATGAAAACCAGTGTCACTCCATTGACATCAAGTCTATTTGCACCAGCTGGCTCAAGTGTTTCCAATTATCAGCAGATATTATCCATTAATTTGAAAGCCCTTGCCACGCTGCAATGTTTCCTATTGTGCTTGTGCTTTCATACTCGCCCTTACCTTGCGTCTCCTAACACACGAGAGTAATTCATGTTGACTGCCTGAGACATACTGCAGCACCCATGAGAACAAAGGTGACCTCTTAATGCTGTTGCCACCGGAGAGGCCACCAAGGGCCCCATCACACACCCCGGGTCAGGAACGGATGAACAGATTCCTGCTTCCCCTGAAGACTGGAAGGCAGGTCAGATTTATATTGAAAACCCACATTTCAATAGTTGGAGAAAACTATTAACCTAACTGTCTGCACCAGGCTTTTAACGTATGCCCTGAGGCAAATTTGGGAGTGCTGAGCCATCTGTGATGTGTGAGCTCTGGAAAATAGTATCTAACCTTTGAAACAAGGCACGGCATGCTTGTCTGAGAGTAGAGGCAGCTACTGCACAGCAGCATATCCATGTTAACGCCGATAGCAGGAAAACAGCAGATTTGGCACCATCGGTGTTGACAGATGTCATCACCTTGTAAAAATCACCTATATTGTAAAGACCTATGTAAGACCAGCTGCAGTTGCTCCAAATTATGTGTAATCTTGCTGATTGAAGGGTTTTGTGGCCTAAAATCTGGTTGTACGGCACATGTACTGCTAGCATGCTGCAATACGGGATCAATTCCCCTTCGTGACTGCACCTCCATAGTATCTCAGTGAACAATTGCTCACTCAAAAATATGAATTTGCTTTTTTTCCTACCTTGATAGCACATTTCTATATGAAGAGAATTTTTCAAATCTAAGTCATCACCAGCACTGCACCTTACAAAGGATGCTGCATACACATACTCCTTAGACTTCCCAACACAAGGGTCATTCTGATTTACCCACGGTAACTAAATACCATTTCAGAAAATATTTCCTAATTAATATCCATGCATTTTCAAGGAAAGTTTCAAGTGAAAAATATTTGAAAAAAAAATGTTTCTGGACAAAAAAAAAAAAATCCATTCTATTAGGCAGAATTTTAAGGAATTAGATCAAAATTATTATTTTCTGAAGGCTACGCACGCCAACACATACATATCTGATGCCACCAAGATACCCTCCATATATGAAACTGCCACGCTGAGCTGGCACGTATAGAAAAGAATTTATGAGAGGTTTATCTGTGCTATTCTGGAGTGGTAGCTGGAGTCCAGATAGGGTAACCTACAGCATCTCACGTGGTAGTAGACCTGTTAATTGAACTGAATCAAGACCATGAGTGTCTGAAATAGATTACTAAATAAGTGACCTGGTTTTTGTAAGTCCCGAAACAAAGCGCCTTCTAGTAACTTCAGGGAAAACCACTGGAGATCAAGCACTTGAGAAAATCAGGACATTTTTTCAATATTAGGTACCTAAGTTTAGCATCGCTTTTTTCTAATAACTTGAACCTGTTTTAAAAATATAGGCATGTTTTATAAAAAAATCTAGTCTTGCAAGTAAATTATCCGAAGCCATTGCTGAGAAATGAGTAATAGCCCATGACGACCATTTCTCAGACAGATGTACCCTTCATATTTGGGCTTAATTTGAGGCAACTAAAAGGGCAGATTCCAGTCTAGTTAAAATCTGAACTGCTACTTTTAAATGTCTCATTCTCTCCATTCATGAAATAGAGGATCTAAAGTGACTGGGATGATTACCCTAAATGCTGATCTCCAAATTTTATCTTAAAATAATAAAACCTAAGTATGCAATGTCTGAGCCTATTTCCACAGGTACAAGCAAGCATAAAGTGATACATTTGTATCTGACAACATGCACATCTTAATTTTCCAATGTTCCAGTTGGGGTGAACATCCTCCCTCCATCAGCCTTGCGGCTGACTAGCACTAATGCACAAAGTTTTAGGTCCATTTTACAGAGCAGCATGTGAATACACAAGTTCAAGGTAGTGCAGAACCTTGGGCAGCATAACCAGCACCTGTGCATTTCTGTCCTGGACGATGCATTCATTAAAATGTTTCAAAATCTCACCTCCATACAGTATTTCAATAAAACAAAAAAACACCACTTATTTTTACTCACTAACCTTTGTCTTGCACCAGTATTTCCAGCTCTTCTCGAATCCCATCATACCAGCTGGTGATGTCCACATGGAGAGAGTAATCACAACAGGATTTGGTGTCAGCTGCCTCATGCCACTTCTCAAAGGAGGTCAGTAAACTCGATCCAGGTTCTGGAAACACGTGGTCAACTGAAAAAGAGATTCAGTGCCTGTTACCCAGACGGCACAGTGTTCAGACTCCCTCGGTGCCTGTGCGTAAATAGCCTTCCAGCATCTCGGCCAAAACAGCAGCCTTGGAGGCAGTTTCTGTGCAGACCGTAACTTTGAGATGTTAGCCAGGTCCTGCTGTCTCAGGTACAGCAGGCTTTGTGGACAGTCTATACTAAAGCCCAGTCTGGCAACCTGCCTGGTGCAGCATCAAGAAACACACAGTGGGAGACCCGAACATCTCACAGTTTAGGGAGTGTTTGGTTTTCCCCCTACTGTTTTGTAAGAGACCACAAGTTCTGGACTTACCTGTATTTATGTGTCCGGACTGATGTGTCCGTTTCTATGTATTTCATAGTAAGCATTGTTATTAACCAGTGCCTCGTAGTCACTGAATTGGCCCGCTCTGCTTTACCAGTACATCAAGGGAGATGTCGAATGCTTTCTCAGCAGCCAGAATTGGGAATACAGCCAAAGGTCTGAACAGGGATGATGTAGAGCACAAACATCCAGACACACTATATGGCAGATCGAGTGTGCTGCAAACTACGTTTCACAGAATCCCAGAATGGTAGGGGTTGGTAGGGGTTAGAAGGGGCCTCTGAAGACCATCTGGTCCAACCTCCCTGCCAAGGCAGGATCACCTAGGGCAGGTTGCACAGGAACACGTCCGGCTGGGTTTGGAAGGGCTCCAGAGAAGGAGACTACACAGCCTCTCTGGGCAGCCTGTTCCAGTGCTCCGTCACCCTTGCAGTAAAGTTTTTCCTCACATTGAGGTGGAACTTCCAGTGCTGCAGTTTGTGCCCATTGCCCCTCGTCCTGTCACTGGGCCCTATTGAAAAGAGACCGGCTCCATCCTCCTGACAGCCACCCCTCAGATATTTATAGACATTGATAAGGTCCCTTCTAACCTTCTCTTTGCCAGACTAAACAGCCCCAGGTCTCTCAGCCTTTCCTCATAGGAGAGATGTTCCAGTCCCTTAATCATCCTCGTAGCCCTCCGTTGGACTCTCCCCAAAAGCTCCCTGTCTCTCTTGAACTGGGGAGCCCAGAACTGGACACAATACACCAGATGAGGCCTTACCAGTGCAGAGTAGAGGGGGAGGAGAACTTCTCTCGACCTGCTGGTCACACTCTTCTTAACGCACCCCAGGATACCATTGGCCCTCTTGGCCACCAGGGCACATTGCTGTCCCATGGTTAACATTGTCTACCAGGACTCTAAGGTCCTTCTCCATGGAGCTGCTTTCCAGCAGGTCAACTCCTAACCTGTACTGGTGCATGGGGTTGTTCCTCCCCAGGTGCAGAACTCTACACTTGTCCTTGTGTCTTCACTGTCTCAAGGCTTTCTGCATGGTGATGCCACAATGTTTACTGACATGAAATAAAGACATGACCACTTAACACACATATACTTATCTTTGCAGGGCTAGGTCAAAAGTAAGTGTGGAAACAAAGCAAGATGGGCTTACCAGTGGCATTTGCAAACCTAATGCTGCACAGGAAGCCTCAACTGAAGAACATACACTGAAAAAATTACTAACAAAAGTAATGAACAGCAGTGCATTTTGTGCTTATTGCCAGAGATCCTTTCAGGTGATACTTGCTGCTGAACATAGGTAATAGACAACACCACTCAGCAAAAAAACCACATTCCAATTCAGTGGGAGTAAAACCCCAATGGGCAGCTCCTCTGCACAAGGAAGCTGAGACAATTTATGTCACATGAACAACTGCCTCACAAAGTCGAATGAAGGGCCAAGCCACCGCTAGCGGGAAGGAGCTAAGTCTTGTCCTGCCATCTGGTAGACAGAAAAAGGGTCTTTAACAACTAGAAACACTTTTCCCTTCCACCAAAAAAGATGTTCCTTCAGGACATCTCTGGCAAGAGATCTCTCCTCAATTTCTGATGCCAAATCCAAGTTCATAAATAAGCATCTTGTTATTTCCAAAGCCCCTGAAATGTCACTAGGTGGGAACTGTGGATCTTTGTCAAGTTTTCTGTGCCATATACTTACAACACTAATTACATTGTTTTTCAAAAATCCCAAGAGTAGGTATGTTATCCCTCAGTGCTTATTCTGTATTTCAGAGGGAAATCCAAGAGACAATTCCCCATGCCGCTGCTTCTTTCTGAGGGTAGGTTCATTTTCAGGCCAGCCCTGGATGACAATGATGAATGGATCTCCAACACGGTGCCCAGAATTTTGAAGATTCATTGCAGAAGATCTCAGAAAATCGGTATAGAGCCTCCTGTAGCTATCCCCACCTACGGTACACGAGCTTCAGCCTGGGGTGGGAAGAGTTAGTATTGCTAGTACTCACTGATCATGGTGGTGCCCCCTGCTAGCGCTGCTTTTGTGCCTTGGTAGAAGTCATCGACGGCAGTCATTCCTTGGTAGGGCTTTTGTAGGTAAGTGTTGACATCTATTCCCCCAGGAATAACCATGCGCCCATTAGCCTCTATGGTCTTGACTCCTCCAGGAACAATCAGATTCTCTCCTATTTGCCTAGGCAGCAAGGAAAGGCAGTATTATTTTACCTAAACAAAGCAGCACAGGGGACAGAAGTTATGTGAGGCACATAGGGGAGGGGAACCTACGGGCCGTACAGAAAGAACTGGGATCCCAAAGGGAATCATAGAATCACAGAATGCTTTGGGTTGGAAGGGACCTTAGAGATCTAGTTCCACCTCCCCTGCCTGGGGCAGGGACACCTTCCACTAGACCAGGTTGCTGGAAGCCCCATCCAACCTGGCCTTGCGCTCCAGACCCGCTCTGGCCGCTCTGCACAGCACTGGCAGAACAACGCATCTGCGCGCCTGCCTCGCTGGGCCGTGGGCCGTGCGCTCGCGCTGCGTTGCATTGCTCTAGTGGCCGGTAAAGAAGCCGTAACGCACCGGCATTAAAAAACTGATTATTTTTTTATATGATTCAGGGTGAGATTTAAGTGTCCCATCTTTAAACAATTACAAATATCTAGAGTTAATAGTCTCTTGGGGGCTCTGGTTTTGCATATTAAGTTCTTAAATGAAACCGGAAAAACAGAGATCAAATATGACAGCAAGCTGGAATTGTTAATATATGGCAGAAGCACAAGGCACATCAGAAAGGGGTTATAATTACTTTGTAACCAAGCAATGCAAATTTATCCTTAAAATCTAAATATCCTAAGATACAGAAATACATATTTAAAAGACCCAAACACATATAATCTACCATGTCACATATTCTTCATCCTCCTCTTAAAGTTAAAACTTAGTGAAACATTCTGCATAACTGTGTGGAAAAATATTAACTGTTGCCATCTTTTCCCCCTCAGTTCTTCAAAACCGGATTTTTTTTTTCACTATTAAAAATTTTTATCTGTCCCCCATGCTGATATCAAGCAAACTCCAGATACTTACTATCAAAATACTTTTAGTGTTCATGGCCACAACTATGAGTAAATTAACCTTTACCTTTTAAAGCCCCATTACATTTTTATTGTCTACTTTGCATGGTGCCAAACAGGAACAGCTATGGGCCCGTGTGGGAGCCATGTCTCTGCACTGTTACACCGTAATATATTTGGGCTTAGAGATAACTCTAAGGTAGTTTAAAGTCACTTAGTTTATCTCATGTTACCGACACACAGTCCTTGTCTTAATTTCCTTTTGTCTGGGATAAAATAACATTTATCCACTGCTAAACAAATACCCCAGACATGTGAGCTGCTGAATCTGTTTCTCCCCTATTAAAATGCAACTCCCACCCACAGAGCAAAACACAGCAACTGATTAACAGCCAATCGTGACAAGCTAGAACCAAAATGAATATAAACGTTAATTAAAACCAGTGGAAAAAACAGGGATAATTATTCACATTGGAATTTGGCCAAACCACCAGAGTTAATAAATAACCCCAAGAGGTCAAGAATTTGTTTCATATGCTATGCAAAAATGTCACCTCCAGCAGCGTGGCTGCGCCGGTGCTCCGGGTTTTGGCTGGAGGGAAGCACAGCCGTTGGGTTAGCAAACTCCCCGCCAGCATCCCGAGCTGGGGTCTCAGCCGCTCAGCGCGGAACAAATCCGAAAGGGCTGACCCGTGAGAGCTGGTAATATCACGGCTTGAAGCCGTACAACTCCGTGTCTGGCGTCTAGTGTTCATCAACACGTACAGCACTGGCAGCGTGTCATAACCTGTCTACAGCTGTGAGGAGCGCTAATGATACCATGACCAACGGGGAACTGGTATGTCTGCAAAGGCCAGCAGCAGCCCAGCACACCCAGTTGCGCAAACAAGTTGCGAGAAGCTCCTCTTCTGTTAAAATCTGACTCGCAAAGGCACACCATAAGGCACTCCAACCCACGAGCAGATTGAACGCTTGTATGAAGTCAGGTAGCCCCACCTATCATAATGGTGTTGCACTAATTTTCATTAGTTCAATCCAGTCCCAAGATTTTAATCAGAACAATCCTCAACCTTTGCATAGCCTTTGTGTGGCTAAAAAACTGAACTGGGAAAAAAAATATTTACTATGACCAACCTCCTTTCAGTATGTCTAAGGTGGAATTGCACTCCAAGGACTACCACACCTTCCGAAAATAACGTTAAAGAAAAGCTACACAAAAGTATAAAAGCAATTCATTTTTATTTTCTTCCCCAATCAGTAGCTACTAGTTCCCTAGTCAAGACGACACATAACCTAACCAAGTGAAAGGGTGCTAAGTATGTACTGAAGGTTTTTGATGACTCATCGCTCAGTATACGGTTGAGTAACAGCTTATTTGGCAATGGCTAAAGTCATCCGTGCTGAAGTGACATCAGACCAAATGGCCTTTGTGGATGACGCTGCGCTGCTACCTGTCAGGAGCCCGTCTCATCTCTTGTCCTGGCATCACGCTTAAGGCCTGGGAGAAGGCTGATCTTCACTGGCATTGAAGGTTATTTTTATTCTGACTGACTAGAACACAGAGATAATGTGTCGGGATTCCTGAATTGCTCGCCCATTAATGCTAACTGTTAATAAGAATGGGGTTCAGTGACTTGTGGGTGAAAAAATACAATAGTGCAGATAACTGTATTCTAGACACCATATAAATGACTGAGCTGGTTTTCTGATGCACCAGCAACTAGAAAACTCAGATTCACAGAAAGCTGATGCTATCTACCATCTTCAGTTGAACAAGCTGGTAAATCCTGTCATACACGGGCTGATTAAAGCAAAATAGAAACAGCAGGCTTCAACTTTTCATAAGCTTCACCTGAGAAAGCTGAAAACCTCCCCCAGAACTACGTGGAGTTATTTCTGTCATTATCAAACCCAGATTTCTTTCAGGCATCTGAGGCTCCCTCTAACTTGGCTCGTGGCCTGCCCGGCTCTGGAGACCCCGTCCCCAGCCACCCATTCTGCACACTTGTTAGTCCCCTCCAGTCTGGAGGGACCCAACCCTTCCCCTTGGCAGGGACGGAGCAGAGGGCTGCAAGCACCAGACCGTGACCTGCCACTTGGCACGGAGACCAGGGCTCATTTCCTCATGTGGATAACAGAGACAGGATACGTGTAGGCAAAATATATTATTTACATGCCAATGGCAATTTAAATTACTAAATAACTAAATTACTACTTAGATACTGGAAAACTGCCTCTCAGCTGCCATCTCAGTGTGCAGGGCTTAAATTTCAGGTAGGAAAAATCCACATGCACCACTGCTCCCTTGTACCTAGGGAGCCAGTTTGAGCATTGATAGGTAGGAAAAAACATCTACCATCCTCCAACCTATAGCTAACACGTTCAAGGTTATATCCACATCCCTCTCAGCAGGACAATCTGCAGGGACATAAACCTTAAAAGACCCTACTTTAAGCTGCAGCTGGAGAGTTAGGGCATCATCTGAAACACGAATGCCTGAAGTTCAAGGTCCTGCTCCAAAGGATCATGAATAACATTTAACACTGTTGGTGAAACCCTGGCACAGGTTGCCCAGGGAGGAGGTAGATGCCCCATCCCTGGAAACATTCCAGGTCAGGTTGGACGGGGCTTTGAGCAACCCGATCGAGTTGAAGATGTCCCTGCTCACTGCAGGGGGGTTGGACTAGATGGCCTTTAAAGGTCCCTTCCAACCCCAACTATTCTATGATTCTATGTGTTACTAGAAAATTTGCACCTGAACAAAGAAAAGCACAGAAAAACTCAACTAAAATACCTATCAGAGAGAGCACATCTTGATTGACTGTTGCTATTAAAAAAAAAAAAAGTGTTCAAATTTTTGTGCCTTCCCCACTTAAAACAATATGCTCCTCCTGCCAGTTCTGCAATGCAGGTAACACTAAAACTGGAAAGGCAGGGTGTAGTATTAAAAAGAAAACCACACAGTCCATGGATGAAAGTGTTCAGCATTTTTTCCATTATAATAACTGGAATCATGAATAATGTAAGTAGCCACAGATATATAAAGAATTGGACTTTTAATTTGATGATAGCTTTTCACAAAAAGGAACTCTGAAAACAAGCAGGTAATGAATTATTTACCAGATAACCATAATTATGTTTCTGTGCATTAAATTGTAGCCTCTGGAGACCAAACTTGTTAGGTCACTAGTGAAAATGTTTAGGAAAGGCTTTGATCCTTGTGTACATCAGAGTGCGTGTACACACTGCATAACTCCGCAAAACTGGAGACCCCCATCTCCACCAAGTCACTGTAGGAGCTACTTGAATAGCTATTACTGTTACTGTTTGCCAGGCTACCAGTACAATGTATTTCATGTTTTTTACCTAAGGAATACTTTCCCAGTTCCTATATTTTGTATCCTGCTAAATCAGTAGGATTTTCTTTCCAACTGTGTGAAGATTTAAGATCATATACCTTTTCTAAGCAAGAAAAGGGACATAACGGAACAATGTCAGCCAACAGAACGTGCTATGCTTCAGCATTAGCCAACAGGACGGCTGAGAAGCAGCAGGTCCCCAGTAACACTGTGTAACACGGGGCACACTCCTGTGCCATTCAGTCCTTTAAAGCATGACTGCATTCGCCCTGATTAGATGTGGGGAAAAAAGCTGTAATGAGCTTGTCATACATGGACTCAAAAAAGATCCATTGTCCTTACCATCACTTCTCAGGTTGAGAGCGCCTACTTGCCTTGACTATTTTGGAAGGAACTAGGATGGAACTGCTGGAAAAGCAAATACCTTCAAATTACAGTAAAGAAATTCTCTACTTATCTAATCTTAGTAAAGATAAAATGGCAAGATTTCATAATTAAATGCTCTTCTACTATGGCCCCACATCTAGAGGTAACTGAGACGCTGGCTGCAAGATTTCAGATCAGCACTATCAAGAAATCACAGTAGTCTATACTAACAGGCATGCAAAAAAAGTTCAATATTTTAAAAAACCAACTTTATAAGTCCATCTTCAAGGTATATGTCTGCATAGAAGGAGTGGTCGTCATTGATAATTCTTCCACCTTTAATGAGTAGTCGGTCACTCTGGGGAAAGAAAAAGGAAGAAATGTGGCTTCGTTGAAATAAACAAACATCATAACATACTGATGATACCAAATAGGCTTATATTGTATAGAAAGCCATTAATATCAAAGAACTTACACTATATAAAGGTCTATGCCATAGGTTCAGATGGGTACAGAGACAGTGGAGAGAAAAACCAAAGTCTCACTGAGTGTTTATTTCTGACTTCTGGGACATGAGGCCCCATGGTCATCACAGTCTTTTTTCCTCAAAGCAGAACTCACTGCACATGGAAACACTTGAAATCCTGCTACATCCCCTTTTTACCACCACTTTACTGTAAAAAGGCCAAAAAGAGAAGAGAAGGCACCAGAATAAACTGCCCAACACTGGAATGGCCACGCTGAGCTCACCTGGGACTCTCGGCACCCCTGGAAGAGTAACAGAGCTTAAAATGGGAAGGGACGAGGTCAGGAGAGGCTGCCGAGCTCTGTAATGCAGAAATTCCTGCCCAGGGAAGCTGCTTTAAGCAACGTCGGCTCAGCAGGGTCACCTCAACCACCCCACCGAGGTGGCCAAGGGACACGGCTCACAGCTTGCGCCTCCCATACCGTGTTACAGGCTGACGTCTAGTTCCTAGCGGGCATGAAGAACGACTTCTTGTCTGATTTGTGATACCTGCAGGTCAAAGGCTGCTGATTAGCTGGCGGCACTCTGTATTGAGATTCCCTCATTCCATGAATGAGGCCGGGAGTGCAGCCTCCAAACTCGGTTTACCTGAAATATCATACGAACCGCAGAGAGAGCTACTCCCTCTTGGTATTTTCTAAAGTGCCAGAAGAAAACTTTTTCCCTGTGAAGAACGGTTCAAATACCACGTTTGCTGGGACACTGTTCACAATAATCATCTGTTTCAGTTTTTCTCCATTCGAATGGTTACACTCTGTTCTCAAAAAATTCATTTTACAGAAAGCAAATTTTACCACTGTATATTCCCGAGAACGAATATTTGAGCTCCCTCACTGAAGAAGTCGTATGGAAACGCCAGCACTCTACCACCTACGCAGAGGCAGGGAAAGTCTGTGATTTCAGTGCATAATGCTTTTGGAAAGACTTTTGCCAAGTGACTGTGAATGCTGGAAAACTCCAAAGCAGTCAGAACCTTCTTTTCCCATTCATAGATTAAAAAAAGCCATTTATTGTAAATTATTTCCTTGGCTCACTAAACAATAACTCAGAATCTCCATTTTGTCCATGTTTTATACTCACTCCAGACTAAATTCTTGGTTTACTTACAGGATGACTCACACATATAAACCATGCATGTCCCAAGTTCTCAGTTTAGAAAACAATTTAAAAAGTCACTATGTTTCCTCATCTATAAAACCAGGACAATAATACAGACCTCCTAAAAATTTATTGATTAAAAAGTGCTAAGTCAGAGCGAGGGGTGTTACAACAACCTTTCTTCAATGTAACTACTCAGTTACATGTAGCGTATTTTCTTTTCAGCTTGTATTTGAACATTTTTTAGTTTCAAATCCTTTATAGCCCTCCATATCAAAGAGCAAAAAGGGAGAAACAGACATTTTAAGGGGAAAAAGAAGGGGGTGAAAGATATTTTAAATACAGTGCAAAAGAGTATGTACATAGAAGGTTTGAGGCTTTTCTCCATGTGTTGCAGCAGCAAGATGACCTTGAGGGGGGACCAAGGTCCAGAGCTACAATGAAGTATGTCCCCAGGACCGGCCTCAGATGTTGGTACCCTCTTGGTAAAGGACGGAGAGGAATGCAAGTCCTCCGTCTGGACGTTGACAGAGCAGGCTCCATGTTTTCTCCCCAGCCTCTCCACCGCCACTCGTAATTGCGGGACTTGTGAAGCAGCGGCCTGAACGGTAACACGTTATTTTGCCACGTGCTGGCAGTTGCATCTCCTCACCACGACGATTTACTACACTGCCTGCTGACCTGCACAGACCACCATCTTGAGAGCTCTTTTTAAGCTCATTCAGTTGCCTTCCTAAACATTAATGCTGTCCAATTACAAGAGGCAAGAGCTTATTGATACGGGCAGGGAACGTTAGCAGAGCACTGCCTCGGTCGCTGCTAAGGAGTCAAAAATCTGCACGCTCATCAAGATGTTTGACTTTTTTTTTTTTTTAAACAGCAGAAGATGCATAATAAGTAGAAGCAAATGTAACAGGCTGGGAAAATAAGACAGACTAAAATAAAACAGAAGTACAACCCCAGAAAAATAACTGTAGGCATAAGGATTTTGTAAGTTTATATATAAATATATATATAAGTAAGTGGCAAAACTAGGTATTAGAATGATCTGAAACTAAAAAGGATGCAAACACAGTTTCAAGAAAGCACTCAGTTATGTGAGTCATCCGTTAAATTAAGCCTCACCTGCAGTTTATAAAGGATTACTGAATGTTTACCTACAAAGTCTCATGTTCTTCAGAATTTCAGAGGATCTAAGAAGTTCTGGTGAAGAAAGAAAACTGCAGTTTATGGAGACTTTCAACGTTCTAATTCTTGACACCCTCCTGCTCAGAAGAAAATACAAACTGTTCAAAATTGTTGTAAAAGGGTGCAGGTCCTGCACCTGGGCTGGCCTGTGGCTAATGTGTACTCTTCGCTGGGTGAGGAACTGGC
>NW_010558159.1:3079-11704 GCF_000687285.1 Phaethon lepturus | reverse complement strand
CGCGGGGTTGCGATTAGTCAAAACCCGAGAAAACGGCGTTTTATTACTGTTGCAAATACGTATGTGACCGTACGGTAAAAGAAAAACACGTTCTTCCAGGAGGATCGTGCCCCAGACTGATTCGATAAATGCCTTTTCTTCTGTTTGTTTGTCAGCCGTAGTATCCAGGCAGTGCCTAGAACAAATATACGTATTTGTTTAAACCGCTTAAATTTGTTTTTTTGCCTTCCTAAATTGCACCCTTGAGGTTTAGATCTGGCTGAATCCCACTCGCTTTATTGAAACTGATAGGCTAAATTTACACGGAGCTAATCTGGGGAGTGAAATGTTCAGGCTTTGGCTCCGGACCACGTTTGCACTGTAAGAAGACAACATCGTTAGGGTTTGGGGGTTTTTTTCTCCTTTGTTTTTATTGTTCTTGGTTTATTTGTTTTATGCTGCTTCCTGTTTTTTAAGGCAAAAGACCAAATATTACTGCTAAAAAGGCAAAAAAAGAAAACTTGTTATATTTTGACCTGTTAAATTTTCCCCTAACGCACTTGTGATTTCTGTTTCTCTCTTCCAGTTCTTCCTTTGTTCGGTCTACGTCCCGATGTGCACAGAGAAGATTAACATCCCCATAGGTCCCTGCGGTGGCATGTGCCTCTCTGTCAAAAGAAGATGCGAACCCGTTTTAAAAGAATTTGGATTTGCCTGGCCCGACAGCCTAAACTGCAGCAAATTCCCACCCCAGAATGATCACAACCACATGTGCATGGAGGGCCCAGGAGACGAAGAGGTTCCACTTCACAGCAAGACCTCCCTGCAGCCTGGAGAAGAGTGCCACAGCATGGGGTCCAACTCGGATCAGTACATCTGGGTGAAGAGAAGCTTGAACTGTGTCCTGAAGTGCGGCTATGACGCTGGTCTCTACAGCAGGTCCGCTAAGGAATTCACAGATATCTGGATGGCCGTGTGGGCCAGTCTTTGCTTCATCTCAACTGCCTTCACAGTCCTGACCTTCCTGATTGATTCATCCAGATTTTCCTACCCGGAGCGCCCAATCATATTTTTGAGCATGTGCTACAATATTTATAGCATTGCTTATATTGTGAGGCTAACTGTGGGCCGGGAGAGGATATCCTGTGATTTTGAAGAGGCAGCAGAACCTGTTCTTATCCAAGAAGGTCTTAAGAACACAGGATGTGCTATAATTTTCTTGCTGATGTATTTTTTCGGGATGGCTAGCTCCATCTGGTGGGTTATTCTCACATTGACGTGGTTTCTGGCTGCAGGACTCAAGTGGGGCCATGAAGCTATAGAAATGCACAGCTCTTATTTCCACATTGCAGCCTGGGCTATCCCCGCGGTGAAGACCATCGTCATTTTGATTATGAGACTAGTAGACGCAGACGAGCTCACTGGTCTGTGCTACGTTGGGAACCAGAACCTAGATGCACTGACAGGCTTTGTAGTCGCTCCACTCTTTACCTACCTGGTCATTGGGACTTTATTCATTGCAGCAGGACTCGTGGCCTTATTTAAAATCAGGTCAAATCTTCAGAAAGATGGAACTAAAACTGACAAACTGGAAAGGCTGATGGTCAAAATCGGTGTCTTTTCAGTGCTGTACACTGTCCCAGCTACGTGTGTCATTGCCTGTTATTTCTATGAAATCTCCAACTGGGCCATTTTCCGCTATTCGGCCGATGATTCCAATATGGCAGTGGAGATGCTCAAAATCTTCATGTCCCTCCTGGTGGGTATTACGTCAGGTATGTGGATCTGGTCAGCCAAAACTCTGCACACGTGGCAGAAGTGCTCGAACAGACTGGTGAACTCAGGGAAAGTCAAGCGAGAGAAGAGAGCAGACGGTTGGGTGAAACCTGGAAAAGGGAACGAGACTGTGGTATGAGAGAAGGATGACAACCCGATGGTCAGCTCTCCTGGGAAGGACTGATCGTGTGTAAGCGTTGCTGTGTAAATGTTGGGAGTAGAGTAGGGAGGCAGTTACACAACCTGTCTCTGGGGGATGATAAAAAAAAAAAAAAAGCCTTAAAGAATAAACAGCAAAAAGATCAAGCTGCAGATACAATAGCCATAAACCATGCTGCCCAAAAATAGGAAAGCCCAGGGAGGCTTTAAAAGCTGTGAAATATCCAAACACGTTATATTCTTTATTTTTTTTTTTTTTAAAGCAGGATGCAATATACTGAAGCCTTTAGAAGCTGAGGGACTGTAGCCCACAGCTGTGGAATGTTGTTTTCTTTTTATCGTCTTACAGCTGATGGAGGAAAGGCGGTCTGGGGCCAAATTCTGGGCTGATTTAGGGTCCAGTTATCAGAAGATGGAGCACCCAGGACCTCAGTTAGATCTCTTCTTTCTGAGTTAAGCATCGTGAAGGAAGCGCTTGCCGAGGGTTGTGTCTTTACGCCCTGGGGAATACTGTTGCTCGCATACACTGCACAAGTCAGCCAAGGATCAGGCTCCAAAAAATGCCAAGTAGACTTTCCAGGTCTGGGAGTTACCCATAATGAGTAGGATTTAGTGAGGTATTGGTGAGAATGATTCTTTAAGTCATCTGATGGTCTAATAATAATTTTGACTCATTCTCTTTACCATCTGTAGCCTGGTCTGAATTGAGAGTTGGCTCTTCCTCGAGCAAGAATTTGGACCACCCTAAGTCCCTTCCCACCTGAATTATTCTGTGGTTCTATCAGTATTTTTATTTTTTTAAAAGCTTTACTGAAGGCCATTGTCAGAAGTAGAGGAGTTAGTGAGAGCTGGGAAACTGTGCCTGGTCTTCTGCATCAATTATCATTATCCGTCTGCCTCTGCTCCTGTCCCTTCAGGTGCTCCTGCTATTTCCAGCAGACTGCTTTACTCTGCTGCATTTAATAGCTTTAAATAAAGTCTTACATTATAGTGTTCCTTCCTCCAGGAAAGAGAAAAATTAGTTGAGGGTCTCTTCAAACAATGCCAGTTTTCTCCAAGTAAACTTATCTGGTTCTCTCTGGAGACCAATTGCATGAAGCAATTAAGTCTTAAAATATTTCATTCGGTGCGATGCTATCTCTGCAGACGCCAGTCTGGGGAAAAGTGAAATGTTAAGTTCCTTGGCAACCTCATGTTCACACAGATCAGTTGTATAATTATGTGTGTCAGTTACAATTAAAGGAACATTCTCAGCCCATGACATCGCAGTACAGCTGACTGCCTCACAGTGATGCTCATATTGCTCACTGACAGTTATGGAAATTTTTTTTAATATATATTTACATGCAGAATGTGAGCAGGCATTCAGTCCTCAGGAGCGCCAAGAGGCACTTCCAGTTTTTGTAAAGGGATCCCAAGAGTAGAGATTCAACTTCTTGGTGAATAATGTTGTTTCTTAGCAACTGTTGAGTTTTCTTATCCTTTTATTTGAGGAAGTGTTGGCTTGTGTTTATGGGGAGCTTGAACCTTGTGTTGGGGGCTTGTTTGACTAATAAAAAAGATGATGCAAATAGAAATATCCGAGCAGCACTTAAGAGAACACCGTCCTGATGCTCTATACCTTTGAAGGACCTTTGGTTTTACCTGTGTGCCCTAAACTTCTGCTTCATTTGTTTGTGTGGAACCTGGTCAGCTGCAGAGCATCCCCCCTGTGCCCCAACTCACACGACCTTCGAGGGCAGCTGAGAACAGCCACTGCTTTATTGCAGTCCTCGCTTTTCACACAGGTGCCCCATGCTTCCCAAACCACAGTTCATTCCAGCTCTGGCCATGAGCACTAATCTGTCCCAGAAGTGTGTATTGTTTCAACGTCAGTGTTGAAACATGTGCTAGAGCACTTTTAAAAAAAAAACCACAAAAACCCCCAAAAAAACCCCAAACCCCAAACAAACCCTAATTGCAGTCTTTGCGGTTGGGCTCCCTCTCCAGCAGAACAAGTGACAACTTGACACATTCTGTTCAAGACGCACAGGCATTGTCTTGGCCAATGCCGCGTACCAGCCGAGCCTTTTCATCCTCTCCATAAAGTCTCTTGCTATTAGCGTTGTGTTTGGATCTGGTTATTCCTCTGTGTACAAGGAGTTCTGCAAGTAGATCTTTGCGTGATGGAGAAGCTTGGCCATCTGATCTTTCTCCTCGCGCAGCAAGGGATGCAAGGGCAGCAGCTACGTGTTGACTTTCAAGGGGTGAGGGTGCGGTATGAGCCTTTTCTTGTAACCTAGTATTGAGCTGTGCCAAGGTGTCACGTTCACTCAAATGTCCTTCACTCTGAAATAGTTTGGATACTCTCCTGGCTGATACGACCCATGTTTGACCTGACTGATTCAATAAACGGTGTTTTTAACCATGTTACTTACACAGAAGTGAATGTTAAGTAGTACCTTGTTATCAGATCCCTGCATCTCTGCCTGTGACCCCGTGGACTGTGACAGCCGGATGTCCCTGGTGATTTGAGACGCTGGAAGTGCGTTGGGTGGGGATAGCACTGCACAGCCCTCTGAGGGACCTGGGGGGTTATTTCATGGAAGAGAATGAGGGACTCAAATACTATGGGGATGAGGTGGGCTGGGGAGAGACGCCAGCTGCTGTTCCCGAAGGAACATCTTTGCCAAGCAGTTTGGGGCACGCTGTACCAAGCCAGAGCGAAATTAGCTGTTGCAGCGGTGAAACCGTTCCATAAATGTATTCATCCACGTGCATTTACCTTGCTCCGCTACGAGGCTGTATGAGTGGGAAGTCACAGCAGATAGCCTGAAACGCGGAGGTAGCCGAGAGTGGGTATCTGCAACTCGTATGTTCTCTCGTTTCAACGTTGTTGTGAATTTAAAGTCAAAAAATGTGTGACTAATCCTGTCTCGGAAGTGCAGTTGTTGTGGTTAGACAACTAGAAACCTTACAGCAGTTACCTTCCTTGCGCAGTCCCTGCTCCCATCTCCCCCGGGCACGTGCTCTTCTCACTGCAGGTTTTGGAAGCATCTGCCGGAGAGGTACAAGCTTAGTTCTTATGTTAAACAGACAAGTTAGCTTCTTTTTCTGAATTTTAAGGAAATAGACACTGATTATTTTGGGGTGTACAGAAAATATATCTACTTCAATGTATGTACTGTAAATTTCTAATTTATCACTGTAAAAAAAAAAACAAAACAACTTTGCTATTTAATTTTTATATCAAAATAAAATTTTAACCTCTGTGGATAACTAAGGTATTCCTGGCAGCCCTCATGTTTTTGGTGAGTTTGTTTCTTAAATTGATTTCATCATTGTTGGAAATGCTTTTCTCCTCCGAAGGAAGGAGGACGGAAACGCTCACGCTGAGGAGAAGAGACGCTCCGAATGGGTTAATCCAGCACAGTTTGGATCTAGACGTGGCTTGTGAGAAATAACTGAGAACAAAACATCGTTGGGCATCAGTGGAAGCGCATGCGTGCTTCAGGGCTTGCGCGCGGGGTGGACAGAAACCCTTTAAAGACGGTACACGGGTCCTGGGTGCTGGCTGGGGATGCAGCTGGAGCTTTGGGCTTGTCTGAGCATCTCCCCAAAACCAAACGGGAGCGCGAGACGGGAGCACAACCGGCCGCTGCTGCTCCGGGGGAGAGCAGAGCCTCCTGTAAGGCTCCTTTTTACCTCACGTATGAAGCGATACGGGCGTCCAAAGGTGCACTGAGCATTCAGAGCCGGGGTGGAGAAAGGCGGCGTAACCACCTGCCTGGTGCGTATGCGAGTGGCTTTTGGAAAGGGCAAATTCTGCTTTTAGTAACATCCTTGAAATGAGGCCGCTCCTAGGGATAATTTCAGCCCTTCAGAGAATGCACTCGATTGTCTACATTTTCTTGCAAAGTTTTTTAAAAAAATTAAGCTTGTTAATGTTCTGCTTATTTTTCATTCTTTTTTGTCATTTCTGTTCACAGTTAGGATGTACGGTGGCAGCAAGGAGTTCCTCCTTCTTGTGTACACCCCTCACCAGTTTCTCTGACGCTGGTAGTACAGTTTGCGATATTAGTCATCATCGAAACCCACTTAATCATCTCCATCATGAAGCATTCTGTGTGTGGGATTACTTAATTAGCATAATGTTATTCTAATAACCTAAATCAAACTAGAATGGATAATAGTGAGGGTGCGCTATAGAGAAGGCAGTAGGAATTATCACCTGTGTATCTGTAGCTAATCAAGTTTTGAACAGCAGCATCTAAAACTGGTAATTAGAATGATTTGCTCATGCCTTTGGCAGCTCATCACTGTAATGTTCTTGGGTTGGTGATTAATGAGATCTCTGAAACTTATAATTAGGAATCTTTAATATAGCTCCAGTTAAATCTAACAAACATAAAAGAGCTTCTGGGGGAGGGAGCAGGATCTCCGTGTCGTTGGGGCCGTTCACACCACCAGAGAACCTCAGGCATCACGTTCGAGACGGCGTTGGCTGCTCCAAGTTTCTCTGATAGCCGCTTGCCTGTACACATGTCCCCCACATCAGGCTGAGCATCATCTGTGAAGTGACAGTGGGTTGCTGGAGTGGCTGGGAATGGGGGAACATCCATTGGGGTGACAAATAAACCCAGGTTTGCCTATGGAGGGGGGTATGAGCACACAAAACTCACCAAAAAAATAGCCTTTATGAGGACTTTTTGTGGTTGTTTTGCTATTTAGTCTTGGGGACTTTTTGTTTGTTTGGTTGGTTTTGTCGTGTTTTTTAAGAGCTGTCTTTAAAGAGAGCAAATGTTAAGGAGTTTGTAGCAAAGGAGACCAGAATTCTGCTGCCAGAAATCAGGAGCATCCTAAGCTCCAGTAATGCAAAAACGTGGTATCATGAGACCCTGGCTTCGGTGACGGAGTTTTGCACCACACCCTCTCCTTCCTCAGCCACTCATTCCCATAACTGCGCCGCGTTTCGGCTCCTCCTTCGTTTTGCCAGTACAGCTATTTGCGGCGCTGCACTACAAAGCAGATCAGCAAAAAGGTCTGGGTTAAAAATAACCATCACAGCGTTTGCTCTCTTTTGTGCTGGAGGTTTATTTTTAACTGGGATCGTGTCAGTGATCCGGTTTATGCAGCAGCCCCACCAAGAGCTGTACCGGCATGGCGAGGCAGCAGGAACTGCCCGGGGAGCAGGGGTCTGGCTCGCACTGCCTTCGCTCCCGAGGGCAGCGTCCTGCGGAGCGGCTCCCCGAGCCCTCCTGCACCGTCATCCCCACGAGGCCAGAGCTGCGTCTACTTGCAGGGATGCAGGAACGGGCGAGAGGCAAGCGGCAGCTACC
Source organism: Phaethon lepturus (assembly GCF_000687285.1). Lineage (NCBI taxonomy): Eukaryota > Metazoa > Chordata > Aves > Phaethontiformes > Phaethontidae > Phaethon > Phaethon lepturus. The sequence goes on along the minus strand of NW_010558159.1, from coordinate 4,472 downwards.
CGACCACTTCCAGCTTCTCCAGACTCAGCTAAAAGAGCAAAGCCTTCAGCAGAGCTGTTGGTATCGCCCTGAGTGTGATGCTTCGACTGGGGTGATGGAGTCCAGCTTTGAACTGCTCACCTATAGGTGAAAGCCCCATTGCACAGCCCCACAGCAGCTGTGCCGCTGGTGCTCCGCAGTGCCCTTTTCAGCACGCGTGGGCATTAGCCTCACAATGTATACCAGGAGTTGCCAGCCTCTGTCCCAGCCTAGGATGGTTCAACCAGACTGCCAGATACTGGCGTAGTTTGAATGCTAACAGAGCATCTTGTCATGCTTTCAGAGCCAGCGCGGGCTGCGAGAGTGACGAGGCAGAGCATGGTCCTGGCTGGAGCTGCGTCACGCCACGCTCCCGCTGCACCTCGCCAAGGAGAGCGGACGAGAGGATGGGTGCAGATCTGGCAGCTCCAGGCTGATGCTGAGCTGGTACAGTAGATCCCATATCACGATTTTCTGCAGCTGGGAAATGATTCCTGCCAGAGGTCCTGTGCATCCCGGCAGACTCCAGCTGTTGTAACAGCTTTGTGTTGTTAACAACCAGATGTTTTGTTTTACGCTCTGGGAGCAGCCTACCAAACAGTCACCATGGGGCTGGAAGAGCACAAAGGTGGCTTAGAGGGCAGCGGCAGCAAACGAGGACTCACGTGACAAGGTATCACTGAGAAACTGTTCTCCTGTTTTCCTATTTTCTTGGGAGAGCGGGGACCTTCTGTATGCCAGATGTTAAGTACAACACCAGAGGAAACAGGTTAAATCCCAAACTCAAATATTATTGCACTGCAAAGTTTGCTGTAATTTGTAATTTTTTATTTTGTTGCTGCGTTTGCTTGCCAGAAGCAAAAGTGATGATTAATTAGATCCACTTCAGCGGGATTGGGGAAGGGAGACTTAACTTTAATTTTGTCTATTTTTTAATCAATGGTTTAAAACATTGAAAAAACCCAATTACCCATGGCTTGTTGATACACTGGCAAGATAAGGATCTTCATTTTATATTTCCATCAACGTTTAGTTAGTTTCCTGCCTGGTTCTTTCATTTCCTGAGCTTACTCTGAGGAAGGATGAAACATCCTTCCTGCAAAATAGATGCAAATCATTTGTCAATCTGCTTCTACAATATTAAGGTTTAACACATTATTATGCAGAGAAACAGCCTGACATTAAATGTTTTAATGGGGGAAGGGAAGTATTTTCTTCCGACGCAACCCAGAGACACTCTCACTCAAGTACTTGGTAAGGGATGATAAGCAGAGTGCCATGAAAAAGCAGGAACTGAGTCTTTTTCAGGGATATTTTCTTGCATTTGGGGGCCTTTCGCTCTGCAGCAAGGAGCGGCTGACATCTAGCGGCAGCT
>NW_010558159.1:760-3048 GCF_000687285.1 Phaethon lepturus | reverse complement strand
CGCCGCCCGGCCCCCCCCCCCTCCCCGCCGCTCCCCGCCCCGCTCCCCACTCGTGTCCAGGCCATTCCCAGGGGTTTGCTGGGGGCAGATTTGCTTTTCGTGGCACTGCAGGGCTGGGATGCAAAGCGAGGAGCTGCTGCCGGACTGGGGCTCCTGCCCTCCGCCCGCTCCCCAGCCCTGCCAGGCTGCACCCCGCATCGCTCCCGAGAGCGTTGGTGTCTCTTCGGTTAGACTAACGGCACTGTAGGTTTCATAGAATCACAGAACAGTTTGGGTTGGAAGGGACCTTCAAAGGCCATCTACTCCAACCCTCCCACAGTGAGCAGGGACATCTTCAACTAGAGCAGGTTGCTCAGAGCCCCGTCCAGCCTGACCTGGAATGGTTCCAGGGATGGGGCATCTACCACCTCTCTGGGCAACCTGGGCCACTGGTTCACCACCCTGGCTTTCTTCCTGGCTCCTAACATTGAACCTGTTACATGGGTATTCAGATGCAATGGTGTGCAGCAACAGGAGGACCATCCATCCTTTCCCTCCATTAAGGCTCCAAACCAGCATCTGGAAAGGTGAGAGCAAAGTGTGGCATGTACCTCAGCTGCTGGTGGTGAAGGTTTTGCCCATCAGCATGTCTGCCAGCTCTGGGCCACACACAATGGTTTGCACCAAGTGCATCAGCTAAGGAAATCACAAGCTCACCCCCTGTTTAATATTAATCGCTCCTTCTTGCTCAGCCCTGGGCTTGGGGCTGGCGTAGCTATGGCAGGTTGCTAGCATTGCTCACGGAACAAAAAAGAAGACCCAACAATGCTGTAGCATGGCAAAAGGGCCAAAGGGACATCATGTTCCCTGCTGTGGCGAGGGAAGCTGCTGGTAGCAGAAGCCAGTAGCATGTATACTCCGAAAATGTCATTCAAAAGGCTTAGCACCATCTCTTCCTTGACCCCACGCTAGCTATGTTAAAAAGGACTGGGAGAGCACGGCAGAAGGGAAAGCCTCCGGCATGAGATGATAGCTTTTCTTCTTTCTGCTGCCACTTGGCAGTGGTGGGAAAAAGCTGGCAGGCCCCAGGCAGAAAACAAAAAGCGTTTGCAGAGTCACGCGCTAGAGAACCACAATAAAACCGTAGCATCTTTTTGAAAGGTCGGGGGTGTGGAGGAGGCCTGGAAATGGGGAAGAGGGGTTCTCAGAGAAGGGAATATGTAAATACATCTCTCTAATGCTGAAAATTCAGCTACAGAGGCCCCAGCATATGAAAGTATGACAAACAATAATACCATTCCACTCGCAAAACAATCCTGTTTCTACAGCTGTGGCCTGAGCAAGAGCCAAAAGAAGTGAGGACCCATCCCTGTTTCCCCGGAGAACGGTTCTATAACCAAAGCAGGAAAAGGAGCAAGTCCCATCCTGCAATACCAGTAATTCTTCCTGTCAGCATCAGCAAAGCCGAGCCTCAGTTTGCTGTGGGATGAGCTGGGTTTCGCTTCTGTGAACCCACGAGGTCCCTCCCTCTCCAAAATGGCCGAGCGGTGTCTGTGTCTGCCAGAGCCCTGCCAGCTTCAGGATGCGCCAGGACACCGCACAGAGCCGCATCCCTTCCTCCACTTCTCCTCAGGATATCAGGCCCTTTTTCTTTTTTTGGCTGTGAAAAGTCAAGTCTGAGAGACGTGGCCACCAGCCCAGTCCTCCTCGCTTGTGTGACCTTTCCAGTAGCTGTGCTCTGCAGCCCCACGACTCCCTCCTGCAGCCTGGGGTCCCATCAGGAATCGGGGGCTTGCAGACCTATTCCCAAATCTGCTACTGAGCTGCTGTCTCGTGTCACAGAGGGGATGGCCTGGCCAAGGCAAACTAAGAGAGAGAGCAGGATCCAAGATCTGCTATGGCTGTTGGGATGTGAGTGATGATGGGACAAGAGAAAACAGCCTCAAGTTGCACCAGCATGTGTTTAGATTGTATATTAGGCAAAATTTCTTCATGGAAAGTGTTGTTGAGCATTGGAACAGGCTGCCCAGGGAAGTGGTTGAGTCACCATTCTGGAGATACTTAAAAGATGTGTAGATGGACATGGTTTAGTGGTGGACTTGGCAGTGCTAGGTTTACCGTTGGACTTGTTGATCTTAAATGTCTTTTCCAACCTAAACGATTCTATGATTCTATAATAGTACTTCAGTACCAGGCAGAGGAAGATAGTGTGAGTATGCAAGGGGTGCCTGGGACCATCACATCTCCCTAGCTCTGTTAAAGCAACTGAAGCAGAAGAGGCACAACTTTTCAAAATGCTCAGCTTTGAA
>NW_010558159.1:0-750 GCF_000687285.1 Phaethon lepturus | reverse complement strand
TCCCTACAATGTCAGAAGAACCCAGCTAACCTCCTAGCAACAGAAGAAGGACCACAAGATTTGAGTGTGCCCAAAGAGGCACACAGAGTGGAGTGAGCAGGAGAAAAACCTCCATGTGAATAGATTCCCAGCAGAAATAAAACCTGACACTTCTCATCCCATTCCCTACTGCACCTGTTGGCTCATCACCGCTCATTGGATTCATGGAATCTGTCCTGGTTTTGGCTGGGATAGAGTTGGTTTTTCTTCCTGGTAGCTCGTATAGTGTTGTGTTTTAGAGTTGGTATGAGAATAATGTTGACAACACTAAGGCTTTAGGTTGTGGCTACGTAGTTGTAGTGCTTAGTCTAAAGTCACATCCCCAGGCTCTGCCAGTGGGAAGCACAAGAAGCTGGGAGAGGGCACAGCCATGACAGCTGACCCAGGCTGGCCAGATGGATAATCCCTACCATATAAAATCATGCCGAGTACATAAACTGGAGTTGGCCGGGGGTGGGAATCACTGCTCGTGGATGGGCCATCGATCACTTGGTGGTGAGCAATTGCTGCATTGTGCATCACTTGTTTTTGTATATTCCTTTATCAATAATATTATTATTACTGTTATCCTTGTTGCTTCATCTTATTTTGCTGTCTTATTTAACTGTTATCTCAACCCACAAGTTTTTTTTCCCCAATTTTCTCCCCTGTTCTACCTGGGGGGGAGTTGTGACTGAGTAGCTGTGTGGTGCTTGGTTGCTGGCTGGGATT
>NW_010558158.1:0-2973 GCF_000687285.1 Phaethon lepturus | reverse complement strand
TTTATTTATTTAATAAATAAAAAACATTAAATGTTTTCAAAAAAGAAGATTTTTAAGGGTTTTGCCAGAACATTGTACAGAGTCTACCTCTTCTCCATTTCTCCACACCACATTCTTACTTAGAATTTGAAATATGCAAAACCAAAGAACATCTAGGTGGAGTTTAACACTCTGAAACAAGAATATAATCACATCACTGTATAAATTTATGGCTCTCCTAAATCTTGAACACTTTGTGAAATTCTAGTTTATGTGAGAAGCCCTGCAAAAGATTTCAAATGTTCAGAGGACAGCATCAAGGATCAAAGGTGTCCTATATTTGCCAGAGTTTCCTGACATTACTCTCTTCACATATTGTGGTAGGTTGACCTTGCCAGGTGCCACCAAGCTGCTCTACCACTCCCCTCCTCAGCAGGACAGGGGTGAGAAATTAGGATAAAAAAACCCCAACCAAACACATGGGTCAAGATAAAGGCAGTTTAATAAGCAGAAAGCAAAGGCCACACACGGAAGCAAAAGAAAACGAAAGATTTACTCTACTTCCCATCAGCAGGCGATGTTCATCCACTTCCCGGGAAGCAGGGCTTCAGTATGCGTGGCGGTTTCTCCGGAACACAAACATTGGAAAATGAATGTCTCCCACTCCTCCTCCTTTCTAGCTTTTATTGCTGAGCTGATGTCATATGGTGTGGATTATCCCTTCGGTCAGTTTGGGTCAGTTGTCCTGGCTGTGTCCCCTCCCCAGGTCTTGCCCACCCCGAGCCTACTGCTGAGGGGGGAATGTTGGAGAGACAGCCTGGATGCTGAGCACTGCCCAGCTGTAGCTAAAACACTGGTGTGTTATCAACACTGACCTAGCTACCAGTACAAAGCACAGCACTGTGAGGGCTACTATGGGGAAAATTAACTCCTCAGCCAGACCCAATACACACATAAATTCAAATCAGAGCTAAAAATTGCAAGTAAGAAAACAGATTATATTTATGTTTATGAAATTGGAAGCAAAAGGGTGATTCTGATACCCAAAGCCTTATATGTCCCAGAGTATCGTTCAGTCTACCTATTTTACAGGATACACACTATCAATATTCAATATAAGTACACAAAGCACCTTCTTTCACAATCCAGATATTCTTTAACCAGAATTTATAGTTATGCTTGCATTTTCAGAAGTGCCTTTTCTGGGAAAACAAGCATATGTGTCCCAACCATTGTTCCTTCACAATGCTGTTTTGAATGCATTGTCATATAATCTAAATAAAATATATATAATTCCCACTGAGTATCCTAAAGAGTTAAACATCACATTGTTATAGCCATCTTCTGCGTAACAGTCTTGCAGTTACAATATTCACCAAGGATTCAAGGACATCTTCAGTCTGGAGATGATACAAAATACATTCCTGGTCACCAGTGACTCAGACTTCAGAAGGAGGGATGGAAAGTCTCTGCCTCAGAGTACAGCAGAATTTATTGTTACATAGTTAGGGTATCGTCCTTAGATATTGCCCTGACACCCCACTGCGTAACTGTAGCAGGAAGGTCCTGAACCCAGATATACTACGTCCTCTGGTACCTCAAACTCTAATGTGTAAACCTTCTTCCACACAATGTTTTAACCAGATGATATAATGGAAGGAGAATCATTCCATAAGGAGCTAAGTGCAACATAGTTTTTCCTCTTATTATCAAATAAGTGTATTGTGCCTGTGCTGAAAGGTCCCCTATAGCCACATACGCAGAGGACCTCGAACAATCATATTGGTGATGAAAAGCCTGGCAGCAGCAACAGAACTTCTCCCTTGCTATCATATCCAGGGTGGATACAAGTACAAATACCAAGAGATAAATGTCTAGATGAAGGAAAAGTGCAAATTAAAGAAGATCTGATTCACCCTAACATCTTGTCTAACACCACTCTTCATTTTCTCAGTCATGCTTGGATTTGAAAGCTAGGCCTTCTGAGGCTGCTCATTCTGAACTTAAGTGCTAGATTTTGTGCAACAGAAGATATGTGAAAGCAATATACAAGCGTATAATAAAGGCAAACGCAGCGTCAGCACCAAACCTACGCAGGATAAACATTGCCCCTTAAATGTTCCAAGCTTTGAAGCTATTTCTGAAAATGATCAGCAGGTCAGGAAATATTTTCAAAATATAACATAACTTGGAAAGATGTACTAGACCTAGAGGGAAAGTGTTGACACACATCAAGCACCACAGTTCAATTTCTGGGAGGGAAAGCATACTTTTCAAGCCTGTCCCAAAGGTTCTTAGCATTTATCTTTGCAGATAAATACTTAGATAGCCCTGCACAAAAAGTATGAGTGCCTGGAATCTAAGGATTTCTTGGAACACATGAATGTGAGAGAAATTAATTCATGCAGCAAAAGCAGACAGAAGCAATTTATATGTGGCTTGGCTCGACCTGACTAATGCGTGTGTTTTCATCTCTCTTGCTTTAATAAAGATCACACTAAGCAAATATCATATTCCTGAAAATGTTCAATTACACACTGGCAAGTATTTCAGCTTTCTGTGTTCATTTCCATGGCTGAGGGAGATACTGAAGAGACTTGGAATACAGTGTTTAAAGGGAAAATCTTAGTCTGAGGGCTTTCATATATACCAGACAAAAATTAAACAGAAAACAAGCAGAGAGTGGATGTAATAGTTCCACAAAGAAAAAAAATGAACGGACAATAAAAGAAAAACCCTCAACAAAAACCATGGCTGTGCAAGAGCTTGGAAGCAAACATAACAGAAACATGCTTTGTAGTACATATATATATAAGTAAACTTTATAAGGGATGGCTATTGGGCCCAATCTATTTCTTGCGATGAGAAAGAAAGACTCCTGAGAGTGCTCACAGGGCATGTGCAGGACAACCAAGGGATCAGACCCAGCCAGCATGGGTTCATGAAAGGCAGATCCTGCTCAGCGAACCTGATCTCCTTCTATGACCAGGTGAC
>NW_010558157.1:0-4504 GCF_000687285.1 Phaethon lepturus | reverse complement strand
TTTTATTTATTTTTTTTTTTTTCCTCCTCTCCCTCCATGTTGGATGCAGAGGTTGCGGCATCCCCCGCCCCGGGGCCCTCCTTCTACCTTCTCATTAACAGTGCGTGTGGGAAGGGGAGGTTGGGGAAGGCCTCGGCCTCAGGTGGTGCAGCTTTCTGTAACTGTCCCTAGGGTGGGGGGCACGAGTGGGACTCAGCTGGCCGGGGTGACGCCGCCGAAGCGGTGCCGAGTTGGTCCCCGTGGCCTGCTGGTGCCGTGCTGGCTGAAGCTGTCGTTCAGGTGCCCTTCTGTCGCCACCGCCTCGATGTGGCTGCTACGTGAGGATGCTGGAGAGCCAAACGTAGCAGACCAGTCTGTTGGTGGCGTCTAAATAAAAGTTGTGGGTTGCACTTTTTTCTCATTCTTGCCTAGAAGGTGCTATTGGCTGTGATGCTAAGTAACAGGTAACTCTCTCCTTTTGGAAATCCACTGACCCTCTTAAGTACCTGTTCCGGGGGCGAGAAGGGGGGACGCAGAATTTGGCCATGGGAGTCCCGGTGGTTTTCAGCTAGTGGAGAAATTCCCAGTTTATTCTTAGTATTTGTCTATATGCTGTTTTGTACACACCTTAAAATCCAAGGAGTTAAGTAATCTTTTGTATAAAGGAGCTTACAGCAGGATTTATTTTTTGTGTTTTAAGTGAGCAATCTGAAACAATACTTGATTCACGTGATATTTTTCATCATTATGTTGTAGCCTCATTACAAAGAACCCCTTTCTTTCAGGTTTGCAGAAGGTTGGGAATTATAGAAGTTGATTATTTTGGACTGCAGTTCACTGGCAGCAAAGGGGAGAATCTGTGGCTGAATTTGAGGAACAGGATCTCCCAGCAGATGGATGGTTTAGCCCCTTATCGATTGAAATTAAGAGTAAAGTTTTTTGTAGAGCCGCATCTTATCTTACAAGAGCAGACAAGGTAAGGTGAAGATGGTTGTAAGTAGATTTAATGTATTATTTTGCTTCAAATTTCTGTAACTTATGAAAGTGATCACACGCTGTTTGTTTTTTTCTGTCTTCTGGTAATCTTGCTTGACTCTTATGTATAGTTTTAAAACCTCAGTGTTATTTAAATGTATTATTCCTTAGCGGGACGGGGGGACGGGACGGGGGGGACAGAGAGAAAAATAAAAGACTAAAACTGGTAATATTGTAAGTATTGTGTAACTACCAGTAAGTAATGAGCATAGGTAATTCCATAAGGACTTAGTGCTGGAAGTGGAAGAAATTAAGCTACCAGCCCCAAATTATTTACATGGTGTTTGTATGTCCGATAGTAACCCCTGTTCAGTGGTGTTACTCTAGGTCGTTCTAAACCGCTGGTACAGAAAGGCAGGAAACAATTCCTCCCACAGAGCAAAAAAACTTGCTGAATTCCGTTTTGTCTGGTATTATGTTACAGTAACTTTCAAATAGCTACAGGCCCTTCCAGGCTACAAAAGAAACAGCTGTTTCGCTTCTGTGGCCGGTCCTCTCAACTAAATTGTTATACTGTTAGACAATTGTAAGAATTAGCCTTCTGAGATTAGTAGTGAACAATTTCTTTTACTCCTTGAGTCTGGTTACCACATGAATAGCAGTTTGAGTTATCCTTAAAGCTGTGCACATATATTTTTTTTAATGCTGACTTTTGAAGTAATTTTTCCTGTTAGTTTTGGATAGTACAGTTAATATAAATGGGGCAAATTGAAACCTAGAGTCTATATCATAATGCCAAAACACATTCTCACTACTCAGCTGAACTTGGTACTTTGAAAATTATGACCATGGATACAACACGGTTGTTCTACACAGAATATTTGTCTAAAGAATTTGGTCAGAGTCTGAAAGAATGATTTGGTGCTTTTTTTCATAGGAAAAAGGTTTTGAGTTAGGAGCATGCATATATTGTTCCGGTTTTTTTAAGTGATGTGCAGGGGAGAGACTTTGGGGGTTAGTGGTTTCAGCTCATCAATCTGGTTAAGTTTTCAGAATGCTATGGAGTTAGACCATAGTTGTCCTACATAATAGCTTTAGTTAGGCAAATGCATTCTAACCAAATTCCAGTTTTGATGTACCTTATCTTGGAAGAAGAAATTCTACTATCCATGGCATATCTTTGGGCTATTTTGGACTATTTTTCATAAAGAAACTTGTCCTATTATTTAAATATTCTCAGTGTGAATAAGTATAAAACCAAATAACAAATAATTTTATGTAGAACAAAAGGAGCAACACAATTTCCTACCTAATGAGGCAGAAGAGGTTACCCTAAGCATGTTGGGTGTGTCTTCACATACAGACCAAATCAGGATGAATCCGAGGAAACCTAAAGCTGATATGATTGGTGTTTTTGTGTGATCCTTGATGAATGTTTGTTCAACTTTACAAGGTTTTTGCAGACACCTGCGTTCCTGCTTTCACACTGTCAGTGCAGGACTTGGCAGGTTGCGCAAGTTAATGGAGGTTGAACTGGGGAAACATACCCCAAGGGCCTAGAAGACAACTTGTGTAGCTCAAATGTAACAGAGCTTGTATACGTGCATCAAAGTAGCAAGTACTTCTCCACTATGACTTTAAAAGGTTGTAGGTGGGCCAAGTTTTCTTTTATGTCTGAATTAAGCCAGTTCTGAAAGCAATGTTTTCAACAAACAATTTTAAAATTCATTGAGGCTTAATCATCAGAAGTGATCTATTAAAATTATGCTCTGGAAATAATTACTTATAATTTTGGAGAGCAACAGGCATTTAGTACTTAGTGCAACAGGCACTAGTATTTAATGTTGCTCTGTCTTGCAAACATGAATAGTCCTGAGGCTTCAGCTAAGCTGCTTAGTCTACATCCTGAGTATTTTTAGTGTTCTTGCTAAAAACAAATACAGGTTGTAAAATAGTTTGCAATAGCTGCCTTTTAGTTGTGTATGCCCAGTAGTCTACATGTAACAGACCTAGAATTCCATAGTGCCTGTGGTTAATGCACGTTTCTGTAGTGTTGGCACTGATTTTCAGTAGTTCTTTTCTACTCGGGTCTGCTTGACGATTTACATGTGCACATAGCTGAGCATTCATATTCAGTTTGTGTGTAAGCATGTGTGGTATCAAGGAGAAGACATAACTTGTTAAACCTGTCACTGAACTTTAAATCGATAGGTGTATCGTAGAATTGCAAGGGTTAGCTGTACAGTTACTGCTGACACCTTGTTTCTTACCTTTACTTGCCAAGTCAGTGTGCTGGTTGAGGAAGAAATGGTGGTGGGTATCCCTGGTTTCCTTTAGCAGTTATGTCCACAACTGATGTCTATAGGGCGTTTCTGGCAGAGCTGTTGCCTTCTGGTCCCTTGTGTGAAGAATGCTGAGAGACTCCCAGCCTTTTACTTGCTGCCTCTGATATGCTGTTTTTACATATAGATTAAATGCAATGTTAAGACTGCTTTTGAAATCTGGGAAAGCTGCAAGTAACTCTACATTTTGTTGATATGCTTCACTATGATGGTAATGGTGAATGTTGTGCCTGAGTTGCTACCGGTGGTTTTTTCTATAGGCTTTGGAAGCTTTGTCAGCCCCAGTTGTACCTCTTCATTAGAGATCCTGGCCTTGCGCTTAAATTTAAAACTCGGGTATGTTTGTAGCAATTTGATGTTCAGGTTTCTACGTGCTGTGTGAAAAGCTGATCTGGCAACTGGACATCAACCTCTGCTTCTGTTATCTTTAACCAGTGTGCAATCCAGTGCAAGACAGCAACTTCGTGCATTTTTTTAATCTTCTTATGCAACTTCTCGCTACTGAGCGCAGGTCAGGCTTGTATCTTTGACTGCTATGGCAACAAACCATCTTCACGAAGTGCTTTGTGAGTGGGACAATTGCATGGGAAAAAAAACTTACTACACTTTCCTTCCTTTTACAGGGTTAAAAGTGGCTCATTTCTGTTGTTGTTTGGCTCTCAGTTTCTAATTTTTTATTTGACTGGTACTGAATCTCACCACAGGACTTCTGTAGTTTAGAATTGTTTTCAGTGGAATGAAAGTGCTTCAGCACAGGAATGCTATTCAAATTTTATCTGCCACTGTCTAGAGTTTTACAGACGAGTCTGAAATGTGAACAGTGTGCCTGGTTAGAGGAGGTTGAATAAAATATATGGGGTTTTTAATGGAAAAATCACATTGGCTTGAAAAGAAGCTGTCCTTTTGCTTAAAGATCTGTGGGATTGTCCAAAATCGACATCATAAGCTCGTTTTCTGCTGTTTTCTGTATTCCTTGATAGGTAATGCCACAGTTAGTAAAAAAAAAGTTGTTTTTTTTTTGTTGGGTAATGCAACAGTTCGGAAAAAAAAGTAGTTTTTTGTCAGAATGACTTATGGGCGGGTTTTGTATCGAGTTTTACAAAGTGCTGGATTGCTGCGAGGAGCTGGGACTGGGGGAAAGGGTGATACTTCACTAGTGGGAACCTTCGGGAGACCTGTGAGGATGTCAGGGGCGGGAGGGCTTGCGG
>NW_010558156.1:48023-50121 GCF_000687285.1 Phaethon lepturus | reverse complement strand
TTGCTAGGATTTTTTTGTTTTGCTTTGTTATCTTTTTTAATTAAGTATGCTAGTTTCATGAATGCAAGAGGCAAATTCCACACATATTTACAAACAGCCAACTTCTTCACAACTTAAATTATGTCAAATCCACAATTAAAACAAACAAATCATAATTGGATCAAAATCACAGAATGCATCACTTTCACTGGCACCCTGATGAATTTTATTCATTTGCTAGGATTTTTTTGTTTTGCTTTGTTATTATGTCAAATTATGTTAAATTATGTCAAATCCAGAATTAAAACAAACAAATCATAATTGGATCACAGAATCTGTAATAATCTACAATAATCAGAAGTATCTGCCCATTTGGACTAGTGAACTTAGGTCAAGGCAAGAGGAACAAAATTATTATGACACAAAGCACTTTACACACAGAAAAAAGGAAAGAGAATACCACTTATTACAACAAAAGGAGAAAATACAGACAAACTGCAGTAGACTTAGGTTTCCTTTCAAACAGTTTTCCTAGTGTTCACTAAGAAGCAGACATACAGAACTATTTTATTCACTATATAATCATATGTAAAAAAAGAAATATAATACAGAGAAGTAAGACTTCTACATTATGGGAATCATGGGGAAAGAAACAAACATTATTTCCAAGCATATTACAGTTTTCATAGAGAAACCAGCATTGCACGGTTCATCCAAGACATCCATGATAAAGTAGATTCCCAGAAGCTGTACATAATTTGCAGGTAACATTCATGCACTTTTCAAGTAATCGTACCACTTTTCCCTCAGACACTCTGTCTTCTAAATTCAAAGGAGTTAATGTAGTCAGGGTGGAAAGGAGCGATTTGTAAAGGCTTAGTTTCACTCTCCATATAGAGATAGAACTGGAAAAAAATAATCCTACAAGAAAAGCTTGACAACAATTATGTCAATATCTCAGGAGGCAAAAATTTACAATTGATAAGACTGGTTTAGACAAAGGATGCCTTGCCATCGATGAAAACAAATCTATGTCAAGTAGCATGTACCATTAGTATCATGGGCTAGGGAAGAGGGAAAATGTGCAATACATAATCAAAGAGAACCCAGTCAGTCAGGGTCAAAGGATTTAATACCTAGTCAGAAAGCAGCTCTGAGAACCACCTGGAAGCTTTAGTTAAGATTCTCATTAATCTTTAAACGTGACTCATTCTGAAACAATAAAAATAATGACAAAAACATTGATTCAGGCCAAAAGCTTCTACTATCCTAAATAGATAACCAAGGTCAAGAAAACGTCTTTTATCCCCAGAGAAATCCCATAACCAGAATACTAGTAATAAAATCACCACAGATTAAAAACAAGAAGGGCACAATATACTTGATCAATGAATTGTGGAGCCTCTGTAATTGTTAAATTATTTTGCCAACTCCCCAGACAGAATCTTGTAATCAGAACAGAAAAGAAAATTGCGTTCAGTTCCGCAAGTCACAAAGGTCTTTCGCGAGCAGCAGGGTACTGTCCTCTGGCAGCCAAGAAACAATTCCCTCTATCACACACATCCTAGTATTAAATAAGAAGGATGAAAGAAATCCCAGGAATATTTACACATTAGGAGAGTGATAATCAATTTAAGATTTTTATAAAAGATTACTGCTGAGTCACCATAATGTGCCCTTAGGAAAAAGATATTTTTGTGCCACACATCCTCCCCAGTCAAAGAGAACTTCTAATGTATCTCTTTGCAAGACTGTCACAAGTTTCAGTTCAGTAAAAACACCACAAAAGTGTTACAGTTTTACTTCTCTGTCAGCATATAGTCAACATGAAATAAAACCAAGAAGTTGTAGTCAATGAATCTGCAGGTGGTCTTCCATTGCAACCTGAGGATATACTATATGGGAACATTACTATTGTGTAAGCAGAAAAAAATCCATTCACTTTCCTTTCAAGTCAATGCCCATGAGTCAATTTTTCACAGTTTTAAAAAGCCACCCCCCAGATTTTTACTACTTAGACTATCACAAAGTTCCCAAGAGTTTTTTGGGGGGGGTTGTTTTATTGTGTTGTGTTTTGTTTCAGTTCACTCAAAACATGAGGTAAAGTCTGCACAACTCT
>NW_010558156.1:0-47984 GCF_000687285.1 Phaethon lepturus | reverse complement strand
CTAACTTCCAGGTAGGTCACAGATCTCCCTATGAGCCACCCAAAAATTTTATTCAACTGTAGCTCCTTCATGGTCCTGTTTAGAAACCTAGTGGGCCCAGATGTAATACTCTTTATTTTGTGACAATAACATTATCTAGTCTACTTCAGTTTTGATTCTCCCAAATTTGTGTAACATGTCTAACTTCCAGGTAGGTCACAGATCTCCCTATGAGCCACCCAAAAATTTTATTCAACTGTAGCTCCTTCATGGTCCTGTTTAGAAACCTAGTGGGCACAGATGTAATACTCTATTTTGTGACAATAATATTATCTAGCCTACTTCAGTTTTGATTCTCCCAAATTTGTGTAACATGTCTAAAACTTAGATGATGACCCCTTTCCCCCTATATCCCATCTAAAACCCTGTCTATCTCCAGAGGCCATATTCAGGTGACAGATAAGGTAAGGTGATATATATGGGTTTTAGGTATCTATAGCATAAAAAACATTCACACCAGCTCTTCTCCACAGTTGGATGACTCCACAGTTACCTAAATTCCATCTGCAAAACCTGGTCAATGGACAAAATTGTTCTGTTCCTGTTCAGTTCCATGTCACCTACATGACATGGTCGATGACAACCTTGATTTTCAAAGGCCCAAAAGGAAAGATGGGAGTGTAATCATGCTGTAGGTTAGCAGATACATTGATACATCGGAATGGTGTTTCATGTTAGGGGATAATACAGCCTCTCACTGAAATTTGGCCACAAATTTCTGCAACATTTTCTTAAACACTCTGTAACCATTTACTACACCTGCCTGTCAGAAGTGAAAAATTAAATTCTTACTAATGTATATTTAACAGTGAATACATCTTCTAAATTAATTATGGCATTCATGCTGACCAGCACTGCTATTGTACAGTATCCTGACCAGTTAGTACCACTGTAGGATTGTAAAATTACTATGAAAAACATACTGGTTTAGCTTGCATCAACAAAGTGAACAGCAGCAATATTCAGAGGCTGACTGATTGTAAGATTACTTAAATGAAGCACTAAGTTACATATACTGATGGGTTCAGCACTTACTTGTATGATTTTTCAGAACTGTAGATTTGGGTGACTGCAAAAACAGGTAATAAGTGTATACATTTTGCATAATGAGAGAAGTATATTTGTTAGATCAGAGAGATCTGCAAACCTCACCTGCTACAGTTTTAGAGAAAGGTATTTTAGTCTATGGAGAGTTAAAACAGAATGTCACTACTTGGAAAGAACTGCAAAAGAATGTATATATACATTTTACATGCATGCTTTGTTAAGATATAAATTAGGTAATATGTACTTTATACAGATACACTATATATACTATACATATATACTATGTATGTATACATGTATATTATATACAATGCATATATATACACATTATACACACATACATTTTAGATATATTGAAGAATATAATTAAAGACTATAACATAATTTTGTTTCATGTATAAGAAAGATGCAAAACCCGTGTATTATTCATTACTACAGCAGAGTTTATATGTCTTTGAAAGCACACTGGCAGGTACCAAACACCAAACCTAAAGCTGCTGTTATTGTGAAGAGATATGTAAGGGGAAATATTCTCTGTGGACTCTTTGTGAAAGTGAACTTAAAAAATTGACTGAAATACTGTTTTGAAGACTTGAATGCAGTAGTGTAATGTATTCATCACAATGAAGCAAACCCCCAGTATTCAAAACTGAAAAACAGATTAGAAAGTCACAGCTAAAGAGAAGTACAGGAAAGCGAGAAAAAAATGCTGAGAAAGAATCTGTAATCTATAATTTGTTCAAATACATATTTTTCCTTCTATAGTTGTTATTCTTTCTGAAAGTGCTAGCTTTGTTTCTAAGACTGAAATACTAACAGCTCTAGGCATTAATTTACAACTACTGAAGTCATGTTTGGTTTCTTCCTGACTTATTTATCAGGATGTTCAATGTAAATGACAGGACCAAAATGGAATTATATAGTCTTTCTCATCAAAATGTGGATGCCTTCATGTAGAAGTATATGCTCTTTGTAATAAAATTAAGAACAAACTGTTTATTTTTCCAGTATACACAGGTCTATAAGGTAAAGGTATAAGCAGCCTTGTTTATAAGGGGTTTTCTGTCTTGAAATAGATGTTATGGTACTATAGTAATAAGTTCAAATTTTTTTTGTTTGATCTTCTCACTTTCTTACACCACGTTCATTTCAGGGTAGTTCAGCTCCTTAAGTCCCTCACATACCTCACACTCTTGCTCTATGTCATCAATACTTGGTTTCATAAATGCTGCAATAGAAGCAAGAAGAAAATAAAATCAGAATGAATTTATTCACAACAGTAATGACATGGAAAAAAATCTGTAAGGAAGGCAAGAATTTTGTTTTTGCAGGATTTTATATAAAATAATAACATATTTTTTCATTTTTATACTGATATTACCATCACAACTCTTCTTATTTTTCCTATTATTTTTGTAAACTTGCAAAGCTCTGTTGAGGCTGAATACATATTTTCCCTGCTTTCAAAATCATGCTGAACATAAAATAAGGCTTTGAAGGAAAGGCTATTGAGTGTGCACTTCATGTAAACAGCAGGATTATTCCTACGGCTACATACTCTATACATCAAAATGAGTGATCTAAGTTTATGCAGACCTATATAATAATTTTAATGTAATGTAAATGATAGGCAAGATTAGGCTGGTGTATTGTATTTTGCCTACAGGATCTTCTTCTTTTGCAAGCAGAAAATTAAACCTGTTCCCATTATCTGTTGTGTTTCAGTCTTAGGGCCCAACTGTCACACAAAAACATGTCCAGTCTGAACTGATGGGCTTGCTTTGTCTTTGTTTTTAAATAAATGGTTGATTCTCAAAGAGGAAAAAGACAAAATGTTATTGCATATATATTGCATATATAATCTATATGGCTGTCAAAGAAAAGTGGAAGTTCTGATCTGAACATAAATGCTCCTATTCAGAAGCTGTTAGTCCTGAAGTCTCTGTTTTAAAAGATCTAATACATACATTTGAAGCACTGATTTGGTGCTTCTTTGTGTAATGGACATTTTTACTACTTGTGTTCATGTGTAAACACCAGCTACAACAAAGCAGCTCCCAGGAAGACTTCCAGGGTCACTGAGTCCCTTTGTGTACTTGAGTCACTGAGATAAAGGTTAGTTATCTAGATTACCTTTTTGTCCTAGTCCCAAAACGTGCCATGCCTCGCATATAAACGGTGTACCTGGATTTCCTTTGCTTCAGAAGGATAGTGTGGGAAGAGATGGTGCCCCTTAGTCCTGCTCTGTCTGGACTGGAACAGGGAGAGTAGCACACCTCATCCCTTCAGGCTAGGAAGTACTCCCTGAGTCACAATAAAAATGTTGTATTGTTTACCATCAAAGGACAACTAAGACTTTCTTTAACCTCACTTATGTTCTAAGAAAGTTGTACAACATTTTCTCTTAAGAAAACCCGGACTCGCTGCTTTCCTTCATATTCACTTTCCACAATTGCTAAAGGCATTATACAGGACATGGTCTAAAAATTCAGGAGTTTTCATAGCCTGAACAGCAACTGAAAATCCCATAGAAGATCTCCATGACTTTGAGTCATTTTCAGACTTTTCAGTTGCTTTTAGTCCAGAAGATTCACAGCTACAATCAGATTGCAAAGACACTGAGGTAAGCAAATTAAAAGTTACTGAAGAGGAACATTTCTAATAAAAAGTACCAGAAGCTAAAGCAGCCCATGAAAAGCTGCGTTTTAGAAACTGAATGCAGACTATTGGAGAGACCATAATACACAATCAGCATGATGAACCTGCACATATTGTCATTCACAGTTACAACAAGTTCAATTACATTACTGCTTTCTTGTGGAAAAAAAAAAAAAAAAGAATTTAAGGTGAAAAGAAATAAAAAAGAAGGAACTTCAAGTTCTTTCCACACAAACAAGTTATACAACTTGTTCCTCAGTTTTCATAGGTAGCATTAACTATTTGGGTTTGCATTTTGGATGTAAAAGCCTTCTTTATGTTTGATCAATGAAGAATGAAATTTGACTTTAAATCCTGCGGGTTTTTTTTACAATATTTGCACAACTTCAGTTTTTGTAAGATACTCTATTTTAACCCTAAAGTCTTGAAAAACAATCTTTCTTCAATGAAATTATTTGACCTAATGATAATTTTATGACTAGTATTCGTATTGATAAAACAAAAGAGAATTAATTTCTAATTAATATAAATGTTAATTTCCATTCATAAACATGAACATAATATTCTAACTGTATAGAGATATATTCTAATTTGAGAAACTTTTAAAACTGAAGAAGAAATTAAAATAAAATATTTACAATGTATTCTCAGGCTAACAATAGTTCAGGTGTCCATCTCAGCAGACTTCTGCAGAACACGTAAAAAAGTGTAGAGAGATCTTTATTTCCTTGCCCAGTTGCATTAGCAAATATAATGCTTTCCTGTTCTTGAAACAAACAAAAATATATGTTACTTCAGTATTTGGAACCAGACTTTAAATCTGGGCATGTTTTATGTGGTAGAAATTGGGGTGTGCAAGTACATCATAGTTAAAAGATATAATATTCAAATACTCTCTTGTTTTTCTCCATTTCCTCTGGCATTGTAAAGGAATTTTTAAGCTCCACCTCTTTTCATTGCTCCTGCAAATGACCTCTTTCTCCACTGTTCCTTCACTTTCACAATTTCTGCTCATAGAGAAGGAAAATCTCCAACATTTTAGGTGATGTTAACTCATAAACGTCAGTAAATCACATTCTTTCCTTTAAATATTTTTCTCTTGCATTCTTAGATCAGTATCATTAGCCTTCTAGCACATTAAAAATTAAATAACTCTCTTTAGAGTTCATCAGTACTTGGAGACAAAATTCAGGTCAGCCTCAGGGAGGCTCAAAGTGGGACCTGATGTACTGACAGTGTTCCCAATCTTTGCTGTGCCAACCTTGGGAATAAAACCTTAGTTTAAAAGTTTTACAAGAGCAATAATGCTATAAAATAGTGTAATTATAGTTCTTGTCATTGTTCATGACTTACTGTACTTTCCACAGAGATCTTCAGAGTTTACTTGATTTGACTTGGTGGAAAACAAGTGAGTAGGCACAAATTGGTAGACCTGTGGGCCCCATGTATAAGATACCACAAGAAATATTCCTTAAGAGTATATTTTTAACAGTTGTAGTTGTTCTTGAGGATTTATATAGGTTCCTATGCAACCAATTAAAGTAAACTAATGAGAAGGAAGGACTCTCTCTGTTGGACTTCCATCTTATATAGCATTCTGCTCAAGCCAAAATGAATGTCTTTAACTGTTTTGCACAATATGAGAAAGCCACAACAATAAAAATAAACAATGGAATTATTCTTTTTTTTGAGAGGATATTTCATCTTGGTCAGTAGCTGAACAGTTCTCAGTCCCTGATACTCCGTGGTTCTGTGCAAGTCAGATGTTATCTTCTGGCTCAGGAAGAAGCATCCTAGGTTGAAAATTTCTTGTACATTGGAATTTCTATTCAGAATACATATTTTATTACCCTGTATTTTTATATATATGCTAAAGCAATTCCAACCAGCAGCCTAATACTAGGTTTTTCAAATGGTGTTGCAGTATATACAGATGCCATAAAATCGTCTGTTCTTCCATGAGAAAACTATCACTCTGTGATTCATTGCAGATTCAGAAGCAAAGTATAAACATGTGGGAGTACAGGAAGGGTGCACCCCACAGCCTTTCCAGATCACAGAAGGAAATTCACTTCTGAAGGATGTCGTACGTCAGAGCATTATGTATATATATATATAAAAGTGACACTTGAAAGCAGAAATTAACTGTTAAACCATAAAATAGGTCTGAAAATATTTTTGCCTATGGATCATCATTTTATAAAGGAAAGGAATTGTACAGAGACCTTTACCCATCATATTAACTTCCTTGCTCAGCACCAAATTCTTAAAGAAACAATGGTTTGCATTCATCTTTCCCATTTCAGACAACTCAAAGCTGTACAGCTGAGGTGAATACCTCTTTTAAACTTCAGTGGAGAGAGAGACTTTTAGGATTAAATGTCCCCTTTCTTTAAGTGCCTGTGTCTACTTTACTAATAACAGAGGGATCACAAAAGGAATGATTTAGGCTTATATTTTCAGACAATGAAGCTACCACTGATGCATCCCACAGAGTGACAATTTAGTGCTCTACTTTGCCAAGCTGCCAATCATCTGGTCAGTGGCACTTATCAGGATTAGAATTAAAATTGCTTTCCTTCTTAAGTACTAGTTTTAGTAACCAGCAAAGGAAAAGATAACCATACTTTCATTCCCATCTGAATTATCCTTAAATGAATAGCATTATCCTAAATGGAATGTAAGCCTCAAAAGAGATGTCACTACTGCAAAATGTTAAACCCAGAATATGTAGCTGGATTTTAAAATGCACAGGAAACAATTTGTAATTCCTAATCTAGAGGATTTCTTCACAAGATAGCAACAGAATAAGCAATACAAGGAGATGGAACAGGAATCAGCACAGGAAACACATAATTTGAAATAAACTCACAGCAAATCAAATAAATACAAATTGGCATATAAATAAAAATAGATTGTGATGTTACTTATGTTGAAAACAGAATAATAATGAATGCTGGAACACAGTGCTGTTCCTGGTAGTTGAACTCAGAGGCAGTTTGCCTTTGGATTCAGTGAAAGTACACTCAAAGTCCCAGATGACATTTTCTCCATTAATGAAATATTTTATGTTTGTGTATTGCTCTTTTCAAAAAACCCTGCTAGTTTGAAGAAGACCTGCTTTTCAAGAAATTTAAGAAATAACATGATAAAAATCGTCATTAAATATCCAAGTTTATTTATTTGTTTATGTTTGTCACAGGAGTTTGTGATTAATAATTTTATAGAATATGCCAAATGAATCTGACAAATTTGTTTATGTTCTTCACAAGTAAGAAGAAAAAAAAAAGTCTATCACACAGTGGCCCCTCAAGTATTGTCCATAATTTTCTTTCACTAATCTCATTCGAAAACGTAATTGTCACACTTAGTCTCTAAGTATTGCTGTTCAGTTGTTCCTTTATGCAAGAGTTGAAAAGGATGATCTCCTTCTGGGGAGAGAAATTCTGTCCAACTGAAAATTTTGCAGAAGTACATGCAGCTTTGCCTTTTTCTGTGGGATGAAATGTGGTGCCATTAGCTGGCTTTTGGCTTTAGCATATCCAAAAGAAAAATGTCCTATCATTGAAACAGTCACAGTGTGTTTGTAGAATATGATTTTGAGCTATGATCTTTCCTGTCTTCATGAGGAAATATAAAAGAAACTGTATCTCAAGCAAACCTGGATAATCATTAATGTACAGAACTTCACCATAGGGTCTCACACAGAGTTTTCATCAAATATCTCTAAATTGTTTGCATCTGTTTCTTTTTTCTCTTTGAGAAAGAGGTTTGGAGGTTTTGGAGGAAATAGTATTTGTTGTTGGAGGTTTGAAGGAACCCCACACACCTTTTGGG
This sequence comes from Phaethon lepturus, assembly GCF_000687285.1. Classification (NCBI taxonomy): domain Eukaryota; kingdom Metazoa; phylum Chordata; class Aves; order Phaethontiformes; family Phaethontidae; genus Phaethon; species Phaethon lepturus. The sequence goes on along the minus strand of NW_010558156.1, from coordinate 40,403 downwards.
GCCATTTTAAACAGATGTTTGAACTGCTTTGTAAGATTATCAAGTAATTCTGATTTTTAGTGCACAGATTTCTTATTAAGAACTGGTTTTATTTTTTTAAAAAGTATTTCTTCTACTGATTTAATTAAAACTTTGATCCTCTGATGATTCTTTCTTTTATGCTATGTTGAGTCTTTTATTATTCTTTTTGCATATTGGTGACCCCCCCCCATCGCTCATCTCTAAGTAGATGTTTGCAAGTATCTGAATTAGAAAAGAAATCTTATTTATAAATTCATTAAAAATGCATTTTTCAGCTGGATTTATTGTTATGTTTAATTCCAATGTACAGAAAAGAAGAATACCGGCTGTTATATACACACACATGTATATGTATGTATAGAACACAGTGTTGTACATGAACACACTAAATTCTTCTATTGGGAATACTTTCATAGTAAAAGAAGGTCTTGAAGTATCTATTATACAAAAAACTTTGTTTTTCTAACCCATTATGTAAGCAAAACCCTTCAGTGTCTCTGAATCCTTCCTTCCTACATTCTTGACACCATGTTCCTTGACCAATACTGGCAGCATAGACACAGCGCCAACCTCCAGCCTCCTGACTCCCTGCCTTCTGATTGACATCAGCAGGATGCTGCCCATATTATCCATGTACGTTATGATTCTGTTAAATCACACTACCTTTGGTGGAGCCAAGGGGTGGTGTGATCACACGGGGGAGGTGATTCTTACACGCATTCAAAAGGCATTTGCATGATTGCCTGTTGCTGCCAGATGATTCGGACACCAAGTGTCCCTGGTAGTCCACTGGAGCTATGGCATCACTTATAATCCTATTTTTGCTATTGGTGATTGTGTGAGTTGCCATACGAGCACATGAGGTCATTGCTCATCTTTCTTACTCCCTCACCACAGCTTTGTTTTATAATTTGTTGTCAGACTCCATTACTGCTCAGACCACAATTTTTCACCCCCACAATCATGTGCTGGTATTACCCACAGGAATAGTAGTGACTGGCAGAGCCACACATGGTGATGAAGTCAGTGACGTAACTATGAGCTACTTGCTTGAACATCTATCAGAGCTTGATATTTATAACAGAAACCAACTGGAAAACTGTTCCTCAGGAATCTGACACTCACAGCAAATTGTCTCCATAAAGGGAGATGCTGAGAGAAACCATTCTCCATAAGCTGGAATTTGCTCATTACCTCTGCTTAGTACTCTGTACCCTATGATACAACTATCTTTTACAAAACTGAAGGTTCTGTGCTCCTACTAGCAGTGAAATTACATCTTACCTTTTTTACATATAGTAATTCAAGAATACAAACAGGATCAGTTTCAAAAGGACTGTGCAAATACGGACTTGTGGGACAGCTGAACAGTTCCAGCTACTTAACAGTTCACACTTCTCTTTGCCTTGATGATACCTTGCAATAAAATTTGAAAATCACTGCCATAGTATGTTATTGCACAAAGTTTTTTCTCGTTAAATAAAGGTTAAACATAGATTCTGCCTGAAGTTTTAGTTGACATGACTATTGGTGTATTCTAAGTAATTATTACAACAATCCCTAAAATGGTTAATTCTAGAAGAAAAAAAAAAAGAGGATTTATGAATATGTATTCACTAAAGCTGATCCTCAGCATTTTGGATTTTCAAGCAACCAAAGAAAAGAAACAGGCCAAATGAAACTTTAACATAATCGACAGAATTAAACACCGATAAACTTGGAAAAATTGTTAGAACAACATGGCCTATGATATTTTGAGGCATTTCATGTATCGGCTGGACCCTGTACTACCACAGAAACATTCTTCCTGGTCTGTGAAATTCCAGTTTGTTCCATGATCTTGTTGTTTTCAAGTTAGCTTAATACATTGCATGACCACAGCTTCCCACCTCCTTTTCCCGACTATAAAACAGTGATATCACTTCCATTTGATGCCTCAAAAGTTAGCTACATTACCTGGCTTAAAAAATACCATTAATTTTGAAAAGCTATGTCCTGGTTAGGATAGAAATTAAAGACTGAAAAGACTGAAAAGTCTGTTTTCATGTTTTTCTAGTGCAGATTAAGTCAGCAGTTCCCAAGACTACAGAAGAGTGATTTTGTAAAATTTACAACCCAGTAACATATTAGCTCATTCAAATCTAGTAATATTGACATGAGTGGGAACGAAATCATGTATTTGTAGTTTGTGAAAAGGTTCAAGATCAAGATTGCAAAATATAGGAAATAAATACTGTCCAACGGCATGCATGCCTAGCTTGTGTTATGGACACAGTAGTTGAAAATAACCAGTCATCTTCTAAGACAACTGACTGCTACCCTAGTACTGAGAGTAGTAACAGTAGTATTTTTAGACTCCTAAGAAGGCATAAATGTGACTTTATGTTATACTTTTGCCATGATTATGTGAGAGTGTGGTTTTATTCTTTACCTGCATGCACAGAATTTTGAAAGTTACTAATTTTTGACAAAAAATATTGTCTATTAAACTAGCTTGAAGATATGAGGAGTTTTATTCTTAATTTTACATATCTATGCATATACTCAGTTTTATAACAAAATAGGATGTGAAATCTTATGTCAGAGTCTTTCCTATATCTTAACTACTTTGACTTTCTTCCCTTATATCAGATATTTCTTGCTGAAATCCCTTAATTGTGTTTGGCAGGAATCATATGTTGTTTCTCAAACTATCCAATTTTCTTGCATGCATTTGAGAATACAGCTGAATAAAGATTCAGTAAAACGTTTGATTTACTGAACATTGTGTAAAAACTACTCCTGAAGAATTTTTATGCGGTTATAAGCAATCTCAATTGTTAATAGAAAACAGTGATTATCTTTATACCGCAAAGGAACACTGACATGATCTTTTGCAGTTTTGCATGCAGTCTTTTGATTCTTATATATATGTCAAAATTATCCTTTGCTGTTTTATTCATCTGCCTATGGTAGGCAACTGCTTCTGATTTAAACAGCAGAAAGGCTTACTGCACAGAAATGTCATACTAGGCTTAAAGCTCTTTTCTCAGTAGAGTCCTGAACATTCACAATAGCATCTTTGTTATGCATAAGATAAAATCTGTGGTTTATAAGATCAAAACAATTATAACTCAGTCTGGCTCTGCTCATCTTTTTTTCATTTCCATGAAAAATATTAAAATTAAATATTGCCCTTTTCAAAATTGAAATTGGTCATGTTCTCTTTTGGATATGTTATGTAGACAGATTTCTTTCTGCGAGATTGTTGTGGTATATGTCAGCTATTTCCCTCAAGACTACTCTGAAACATAAGTCCCATTTCAAGAGGGTTTTTTTCAAAGTTCTGGACCATCCTTCTCATTTATAACCATAACCACCAGCAATCCCAGCAGGACCTTTCATAATAATTGTGTAATTCTGCAATGGTTTTTGCTTTCCTCAACTGAAACACTAACACATAACAGTCTAAGTTTCTGTTCAAACATTATAAAGAAGTAAATGTAAGAATAAAATAACAATTCCAGATTCACTCATGATGAAGTAAATTTGAAGTACGTTTGCCTGTACACTTTTCAGTATATTTTTACCATGCTTATTCTACTACTTCTTTATCCTCTTTTTCTAGGTTTACTCTATTATTCCTTTACTATGTTTCTATAGAAAAAATTTTATAGTCTTTTTATTGAGCCAGTATCAGACATATATTCTGTGGTTATGGCACGCTTGATATTCCATTTTCACCTGTACAGGTGTGTTTTTTTCTTTCAGCACAACTTAATAGTAAAGAAATTGTAAAACTCTTGTGAACCTTCTTCATGCTCTAAAAAAATTAAAAATTTGCTGCAGTGCACGTGTTATGATTTGCACCAACTGTAGATACATTCTACTTTTTTCAACTGAAGGTTGAAAAGGTGTTTGCCCATATTGAAACCTCAGTAAAAGCAGATAATGGTCTTGTATGGCATTTTATATCTTCATCTAGGTCTCTATTAATGCAAATCACAGTCAACAAGTGTTTGTAAATTGTTACATGAAGGACTGGTGGTGAGATGGATGGTTTAACTACCAAGGCTTGATTGCTCCTTAGTTCCAAGCAGACACCTAGATAATTAATTTTTTCAACTGAAGGTTGAAAAGGTGTTTGCCCATATTGAAACCTCAGTAAAAGCAGATAATGGTCTTGTATGGCATTTTATATCTTCATCTAGGTCTCTATTAATGCAAATCACAGTCAACAAGTGTTTGTAAATTGTTATATGAAGGACTGGTGGTGAGATGGATGGTTTAACTGCTCCTTAGTTCCAAGCAGACACCTGGATAATTAAAATATAATCTTGTTTCCTGAGAAATTACGTTATTTTTCAAGCCTTTGAAATAATTTCAGTCAAATTTTGTTCATTTTTTTTTGAAGGTCACCTTGGTGTCCTATGGGCCTTCTCTTAGGACTGGATCTGGCCTTGACTGGAGGACAGGTGATCTCCACAGTGCCTACAGCCCCAACTGCAACCTGCCTGTAGGTTAAGATGAAAGATGGGTGACAACCATGTAAGGAGGGAGCTGCACTGTAGGAACCAGGGAGTAACAAAGCAGCTTCAGAAACAAACGCATCAGCTTATCAAGAAACATAAAAGAAACACGAAAATTTGTAAGAGAGACTAGAGACCTTGGAATTGAAAAAGAAGCAGAAAAAATGAGATTTGGCACTGCCAAAAGTTTCCCCATTGTCCCTGCATCCTCTGTGTAGGTATGAGTGTTTCCTCCCTGCTGGACTCAGTACTCCAGCTAATGGCCTGGTGGAACCAAGTGGAACAAGTAGGGACCCACACCTCGGGTGTGTGTATGTGACCTTATGGGGTGATTTCACATCAGTGCGTGGGTTAGCAGACTGCAGGGAGACACATGGGTACACACAACACTAGAGCACGCCCATGTGTTCACAGCACCCTGGGGCACACGAGGTGTGTGTGTACACAACGAACTTGCACTCTCAGGGAAGGGGGTAGGTGCTGGTAACCTGAAGGGGCCAGGGAGTGAATATAACTGTGTGAATGTGGATGTGTGGGATGAAAAATATTTGGGATTAATTCCTGAATGGCGCTTAGAGATTTTTAGGTCTACAGTAATATTTTCTAAGTGTCTTAATATTGTGATTTACCTTTTGTATTGTTGATACTGATTCTGAAAATATAGTTCACTGTTTGCTGATTAATTACATGTAATTAATAAATCAGCAAGCTGCCATCCCCTCTTCATCACTTTTCTCCTGCCTAGAGCATCTTTTTCACCTTTCTTTCACATCCAGTCCACTGCCATCTCAGGTCCTTCCAGGCTGTCTCTCCCTGGCCTTCCTCCAGCCTGCCAAGACAGGTGACAAGATTTTGTTATTGCCTGCTGTTTTCTCTGAATACACCCATGGCTGTCCTTTTGTCTGTCACAAAAGAAGTTATTCCTCTCAGCAGGAGGTACTTAATCACACCAGACATGCCAACAGCATATCAGTCCCTCATGTTTCACCTGTGCATGCCAATTCCTCTGTCATAATCGCCAGGCACCGTTATCTTGGTGGTGTCCCTGATGCCTCTTACAACCAACTAAAATGGATTCATGCCCCACAGTTGTCATCATGTAATTCCTTAAGTGAAAAACAGTAAGTTAAGACAGCTCAAAGCTGTACTCAGAGCAGTGACAGGTTCAGAAATCTTATCCCTAATATGAGGGAAAGTGTGTCCTGTCACTGTTGGAGGGGTTTTAAGGCTCTGGATAGGCAGGATTCGTCAATCTACCTATTCTTGAATAAGCAGGAACTACCGGGAAATGTAAAAATACTTGCCAGTGCAACTAATTTTCTCTGTACAACCCTGGCCTCCCATCCCCTCCAGATCCATTCAAACAACTCACCTGCATATCCCTTCCTCTTCATTAACTGCTTTTCACCCCTCTTGCAGCCCTGCTATGTGGTAGGACTATCTTGTTCCCAGTTAAACTTGCTGTTAATTTTTTAACTGGTTTACTTTTTGATTCCCTATTGCTTGCACATTTTAATCATGTTTAATTTACAGCAGGCCAGATACCAACAAGCCTTCTATGTACTTTTGGTCTGATGTTCTATTTACCTAGTATGTCCTTAAGTCCCAGGTGTTTGAGGACAGCCATTGAAGCCACCAAGAGCGTGGCTACCTGATGAGACTCCTGAGGAGTAAATACTGATAATGAGGAATTTTTGATTCTGCTAGAAGACATTTAGAAAGATGCGTTAAATTAACTACACAAAACCTTGCCTATGTTCTGAACAAGCAAAACAATCCTTTACATAGACAAGTTCTGACATTTGCCAACTATACTGTAATAAGTTCACTCAGAGAAAGGTTAGTTTCTTAAGAAAACTTAAACACATTGGGTTTTTTTAATCATACCTGACACCGTCCCCTTCAAGACATATTTTTGTACTGCAAATATCCCATCCAACAGAGATCAATTTGTGCCAAGTTATTATTTGCATGATGGTTAGAATAACACAGCATCTTTTCAATAATTAGCCAGACATATATAAGAACAATTTAATTTTATTTTTTTTTAATTAGCCTTGGCTAAATTGAATATTTTTTCCCCAATTGTACGTCATCATTCAAGTTGCTTTCCAAACATGGACTCTTTTTCTGTCTTGTTAATTCAGTGTATTTAATTGTAAGTAGTTTGCTTGTGGTGAACTAAAATTTTATTGCTTAAGCTTTTAAATATTGCTTTGAGGTGCATTTGGTTGGGTAGGAACTTGGACAAAAACTCTGATTCTGTTTTTGCTAAAACATACCACAGCTCCATGGGTCAGACCAAGTCATTGAAACATTATATTTTATTTGCACAAAACCATGGAAATAATAACCATATATGTTCACAAGACAAAATGTTTTTTACTGCAAATATTTCACACAAAAAAACCATGAATTATTTTAGTTATCCTCACTGTAGTAATTGAAATATTTCCAGTAAGTCGTAGCTAACAGCTCTAGAAATACATACTGTTAAAATGAGTGTAAGATCTATTGAGAAAGCAGCATTACATCTACTTTGGGGTAGTTGTATCTTTTTTCATACCGCTGTTCATAAGAAGGAAGCATTCATTTAGTCCCATGTACAGAATGCCAGAATGTTTAAAAAACACTCATAGTTTTTTAAAAGATTCAGATGCAGACAACACCTTGAGAAAGGAATCTTGACATCCTCATTCATGCAAACCTTGGATGCAAGCCTTGCTGCAGCTCTGGGCTATCACTCTCTCCCTACATTCAAGATGGAACTGTGCAGAATGGGCATTTCTTCACCAAGTTCCGACCAGGAATTGACTTTCTGATTTTCTGGTACATAAAATGACTGTACCGTGGGCCTGACCCAAGTTCTAGTGCATGCGCTGAGGACATCCCATTTGCCTCCAACTACAGCTGACAGTCAGTCTCCAACTCCAGCTTTGGGCACGTTTGACTTCTCTGCAGCCAGCCAGCCAACAGAATTTAAATGCTGCCATCCTGACCTATTTTGTCCTTCCTTTCAATTCAAACAGTAAGTATAGAGAATTGTCCCCAAATTTGCTAAAATCCTTAGAGGAATTCTGTTCTTTTCAGTGGTATGAAACAACACTTTGCCACAGGCTTCTTAAAATTCGTTGTAGTATTCTTTTCTTTATTCTATGCATTCTAGCCATATTAAATGACTTCCATGATGTTCACAACATTTTTAGCACTGCTACAATATTTCATACAGTCAATGTACATAGATTGTAAACTTGACATGCTTGGTTTGGTTTAGTTCTTATACAGCAGATACAACTCATGCATATTAGAGATGACAGTTTTGAAAATAAATCTTCGTGATTCTGTTTACCCTATACCAGAGTGATCTCATGCTCTATATGCTCTAGCTAACCTCTAGCAGTACTGTTTCCATATTTAACTTATGAAATGTAGTTCCTCAATATGCTGTCTTGAACATCAAAAGTAATAAAGACATTCTGAGATTCCTAATTCTCAACTCAGAGGTGGTACTTTCAGATACTGTATTTTTAAGAGGCTTAGCTGAAATGAATCAGACTAACAAACTAGTTAGTGGCTCAATCAGATTTAAAAAGACTCATCCGAGTATTAAAGCCATATCTACATAAGCCTTCACATCTTATTCTGATTCATTATGTAGACAATCTAAAAAAAAAAAATAAATAAATAAATCAGTAATTCTTAAAAGATGGGAATTAAAACTCTTTCATAGCTAGAACAAGTCCCTTTTAAAGAAATGGCACAGAATGGCCATTTTTTTGTGTATGAGACCCAGCTGCAGATTTCATTTCCACACCAGGCCTCTCTTTTTTTTTCACAAAACCAATTCTGTGCTGGGGAGTTCATAAACAAGAGTCAAAGTTTTGCTGAAATTTTTCACAGAAAAAACTTTTAAACTGATAAAGAAACATAATGGGTGGACTAGGTTGACCCTGGCTGGATGCTAGGCGCCCACCAAAACTGCTCTGTCATTCCTCTTTTCAGCTGGACAAGGAAGAGAAAATGTGACTAAAGGCTCCTGGGTCAAGATAAGGACAGGGAGAGATAATTCACTATTTACCATCACGGACAAAACAGACTCAGCTTTGGGAAATTAGTTTAATTTATTACCAACCAAATCAGAGTACGGTAATGAGAGATAAAACCAGATCTTAAAAAACTGTCCTGGGCTCAGTTTCACTCCCAAGTTCTCTATCTCCTCCCCACAAGTAGCACAGGGGGATCGGGAATGGGGGCTGCAGTCAATTCATCACATGTTGTCTCTTCCGCTCCCTCCTCAGGGGGAGGATGCCTCACACTCTACCCCTGCTCCAGTGTGGGGTCCCTCCCACAGGAGACAGACCTCCACAAACATTTCCAACGTGAGTCCTTTCCACAGGCTGCAGTTCTTCACAAACTGTTCCAGCCTGGGTTCCTCCCACAGGGTGCCATCCTTCAGGAACAGACTGCTCCAGCCTGGGTCCCCCATGGGGTCACAAGTCCTGCCAGCAAATCTGCTCCAGCCTGGGCTCCTCTCTCCATGTGTCCACAAGTCCTGCCAGGAGCCTGCTCCAGCGTGGGCATCCCTCGGGGTCACAGCCTCCTTCAGACATCCACCTGCTCTGGTGTGGGGTCCTCCACAGGCTGCAGGTAAATATCTGCTCCACCGTGGACCTCCGTGGGCTGCAGGGGCATAACCTGCCTCACCGTGGTCTTCACCATGGGCTGCAGGGGAATCTCTGCTCTGGCACCTGGGGCACCTCCTGCCCCTCCTTCTTCACTCACCTTGGTGTCTGCAGAGCTGTTTCTCTCACATATTCTTACTCCTCTCTGCAGCTGCAGTTGTGCAGAGGTTTTCTTTGCTCCTCTTAAGTATGTTACCCCAGAGGCAGTACCACTGTCACTGATGTACTTGGCCTTGGCCAGCAGTGGGTCCATTTTGAAGCTGGCTGGCATTGGCTCTATCAGACATGAGGGAAGCTTCTAACAGCTCTCACAGAAGCCACCCCTGTATCTCCCCCCACTCCGCTACCAAAACCTTGCCATGCCAACCCAATACAATGGGTGAACACTTTAATCAATGATGTGCTTCTATCTAGTTGAATTACTTAGACACTGCATGCGGTACCAGTGAAGATATATGTGAGAAGAAGTTGGCAGTAAGCAGACTTTATTACACCAGTTTAACCTTTTAATCCTTGAAGTGGAATTTTCTTCAGGCTTTTAAGCAAATGTCTAGCCTGGCGGGGCACATCACAGTTTAAAAAACCAGAACATTTGACATTTTTAACAGTTAATCTTTCTAGATTTACTTACGTAAATGAATCTACAGTAGGGCTGTAAATTTAGATAGTATTTCTAATAAATCAGGGACTGACTAATCCTATGACAGCTGGCTTCTTGAGTGCCTGAACACACTAAGTACTCATTTTTTTAAAAGAAACTTACTTAAAGCAACTTCATGTGGTAATGCAAAGGCAACAACAGCTCATTTTCCCAAACTGAGTCATCCTGACAGAAGAGGTGCCTTGACTTCTTATGTAACTTCTATATTATTGTCACACTTCTATGGTTTATCTGGCAGATACACAAAAATATTATGCTGCTCAGATAGATTGGAATACACACACTCCGGTTGTCTTTCTATTTATGTATGTGTAAAGCAGCAGGAGCTCATACAGTACTGAATTACACCCATGGAAAACAAGTAAAAATAAGAGAATAAGGCAGGGTCTGCTGAGGTCAATTTAAAGTGACAGCATGTAGCCTGCCGTCTCTGGGCAGGGGGAGGGTGGGGTGTGGTCTCAAAATATATGTTGTCCAGGAAAAAGAAGGAAAAGAAGGAGGCAGACTGGATGATAAACTATGTTACAATAATAACATGCTCCATGAAGAAATGGTAGCTCTTTTATGTCTTCTGGTCAAACACAGTAGAAATAATGAGGAATGAGTGAGGAGAGGCAATGTGGAAAGGTTTCTATAATAATAGTCATCAATGGCTTTCTGCAACAGGAGTTAAAAACACCAGGGAGACGTGGCAAATTTTCCCCAAAAGCACTGGGTGTGTGTATACTTTTTGAAAGTAATTCAAAATAGGCCACAAATGCCATTGTGTCTGGACACAGAGATGGAAAATATCCCAAAGAACTAATTATATGAGATTTCTTGAGAATCTCCTCCCAAGTAGCATTCTTAAATAATGATGCCTTTTAAAATTAAATTATTCACAGTTCTTCCCCTACTCTAAACACTCAGCAGCCAGCACAGGCTCTCTAAGCAGAACTGAAGAGAAGGAACATCTTGTCTCTTTTCAGAGACGTACTTAGTCAGGAGCTTGCCCTAGCCTTTATTCTGCTCCTTTTGAGCAATTTTGGCCCTCAGACTCTTCTGAGAACTAACAACCCTAAAGGGCAGACTGTGAACCTCCCTCTGATCATCAAGACGATCTCAACCCATTAGCAGCTGGTTGGTGCTGAGCTGCAGTAGATCTAAGTGCCCTGTCTTCAACATGATTGTCCTCAGGAGAAAGAACAGGGCAAGGGACAAGACAATAGGCCTTAACTGGAATGCTAAAGGACTGCCGCTTTCTTCTGAAGAGATTTCGTGTAGACATTCATAATTCTAGCAAGAAACCTATGTTTTCAATGTGTAGGAGCCTTGGAATACACTCTTAAAGATCACCAATGAACCACCAAAGAAAGTGCACTTAAAATTGTGTTAATGTTCTTTTATATTTAGATCCCAAACACCTGAATAATTGTTGTCCTTTCTGGAAGGACAACACCTTTCTGGTGTGAACGGCATGAGCTCTCTTATCAGTACCTTCTAGGTGGCAACATCTATGTTATGAAGAGAGACTGGGATCTCTTCTAATAAAGACCAATCACACTAACATATTGCTCTAATTTAAGTTGAATTAAATTAATTTCATTTATGTTCATTAATTGAATCTAATTTTATTAATTTAATTCATGTTACTTAATTTATGTAATTTAATTTAATTAATTTTAATTAAATTAAATTTATTTTATTATTACAGAATTAATAGACAGGACATTGTCCTTGACTAACAAAATGATCTTAAAACTTCTTTATTTGTGGCGGTGGTTAAACATGCTATTAAACGCTGTCAGCCCTTTTCACCAAGCAGAAAAGCTACCAGAAACTGCTTCAGAGTCTGAACATAAAATGTCATTGCATGCACACAGATGCCTGATTATATCAGAAACAATCAAGATGGTATAAAAGTGACTGCTACAAAATTTTCTTTATGCATATTAATCCTTTCAGTATATTAAGTAATCTGGATCTGGGGTTGAATTAATTACATCATAAGGTTGCTATGAGCTTCTGAACTGTATAAATGGACAAATGTCATTTGCATGGGAATCATGGTGTAGTGGAACATATACAGTAAAATATGTCCAGGAAGTCTCATTTACAAAGGCAGCATTTCAAAGACAATAACAGGTGAGAAATTCCTCTCATCTAGACTAGACAGAAAAATAACAGTTTGCCAAAAGTAACACACTGACAGCCATGGTAGAACTGGCCCTGACCAGTACATCTTGAATATGGTAGCTTTGCTTTGTAACAGGAAAAGTATCAAAGAGTTGTTATCCTTGTTGCTAATAATGAAGGACAGAAGCAGAAAAACCTGCAGAGTTGAAAACTGCTTAGTATTTCCTAGCACAGTGAAGTAATCTTCCATGGTTCCCAATGGGCAGAGCTGACCTGCTTGCTTTTAAATTGAGAGGGATTATTGTGCTTCTATCAGTAAATAGGTTCTGAATAACAAACCCGCATATGTGCAGCACTGATTTCTTTCCACACTTAGGACAAAGGAAAACCCAGTAACATGTGTTACTCCCATGAATGCAGAGTAACATTCAATGCAGAGTAACATGCAATGTAGTGAGTTTAAGAGTTTTCCATGTGGCAAACAACAGTGGCAGGAACACTGCTTTGGTCTGGGAGTGAGGGGTGGGGGGGTTGGTGGAGGGAAGACAGGAGGATTGTGCTATCTTGTCCTTCAGCGTCCGAGCTTGATCTACTAACAGGAAACAGAAGTATCGAAACACCCATGTATCTCAGTACTGTCACAGATGGACTGCTTCCATTGCTGTACTCTTTTAGACTTTTTAATGTAGACCTACTCTAGCCATTTTGTTTTATTCTTTGTTACTAGACTTGTATCTTTCTTTCTTTTTCATGTCTACCCAATCTACGTCACATTTTGCTCATTGCCTTTTTTCCCTCAACATCTTATTCTAACCCAATCTTTGACCAATGAATAAATGCATCCTTGCATAAACCTGCAATTATGTATATCTGTTTCTACTAGATTTATTCCTTGTCATGCTAAAACAAATTAATTATAATTTGTTGTCCTTTATTAACCCTTTGTCTTTGGAGCCATTAGAAACAGAAGGTCTGAGGCAAGAGACAACAGTAATTACTGACAATTGAGAAAACAGAAACTGCTGAATTTAATTCAAAGCAGAAATGGATAAGACATGAGGAATATGGTAACAGCTAATAAAAACAGTGAACACACAAAGACAATCAGTTGGGGATTTCTACTTGCCTGTTCCTTCAGTAAAATGTGAAAATGAAAACCTGAAATTTGGTAAGAATTTTTCATTTCATAGACTTCATCTAGAGCACTCAAGTGGCCACATGATGGCTGGGAAATGGCCACAAGTATCTCAGAAATCAAAATAGTGGGAGATCATCAAACTGATAAATATATTAAGATTGTAGAGTAAAATAGGACCTTCACGATTCAAGACATAAACCAAGCAAATTCTGCTGGGAATATGAAAACATATTCAGTTGTGAGTCTGTTTCCAGGTTTCTTGACATCAGATATCTGTCACTTGTAGATACATTGTATTGGACTGGATTTCTATTTATTCGATTTCAGTGGAAGTTACTATGAATTTGCTGTTGCAATGTTTTATTTGTTTCCCAAAATACCAAATAATGTTTAAGATATTAATAGTTGATATTTACCTGTATAGAGCTACTGGATTTTTGTGTTTATTTTCTCATGCTCTTCACCACAGAAGTTCTTCTCTATGCTTTCCTCTTTAATTTGTTTTTTGTGTCCCATTTCTACTTAAAATATTCACAGATGAATAAGATCAGTAACTCTTCTTCCACTTTCCAATATGACAATAATACATAATAAACATTCAGGAAAACTACTCTAAAACTTCACCAAGAAGTCCAAGAGAAAATTTCCGTCCTACAAACTGCAATGCATGGTGATGACTACTGTAAATACGCACATTTACTTAAAAGTATTTTTCACAAAATTAGTATTTTGCCAAGTATGTAAATTGGACAACCAGAAAATAAGGCATTCAAAATTAGTACCTCCATGTGGAAATGTGGGTTTTATTACAAATTATAATAAATATGACTAGTTTTAAAAGTTAAAGTCTTGTTTGTCTTGAAATTTCATAGCTGTGGAAAATTCAACCTGATTTTTGACCTCCTGTGTTTTAACTTTAAACTCAAGTTTTGATTTATTTCCTTCTCAAAGAAAATCCATACCAAAAAACATGATCAGACCTTCCCACCCCTCTCCCCCCCGCATTTGTGGTAAAGAATCTGAGTAGCTTTTTTATAAAAATGTTAACCTTTTTTTTTGCTTCTTCATATTAGAAGCAAAAGTCTTTATGAATTAAAATTTAATCTAAATCTGTACTCCATATTTATGGCTTCTTTTTTTTGCTCTTTATACACATTTGATTTTCTATCTTTAATTTAATGTAAAAGGGAACTTGTTTCACATAACGACACAGTCAAACTCTACTGGAAGGTTACCTTGTACTACACTATTCCCTAAAGACTCATTTACAATCGTAAGTTTTCTGCCAGCTTAAGTAAATGTATCTTAATTTATTTGTACTTGACAGAATGTTACACACTGATAGACAGCTAGCTGAGGAGCGTTAAAAGTGTTGTGAAGAAAAACTTGAGAACCTTCCTCTTTTTTCATTGCTCAGGGAGTTAAAAATTATACATACATACATAAATAACAAATTTGCCTTTTATTTCAGTAAACTGACAGGGTTTATAACTCATTTGATTTGAAATATAAGTTTCCAGATTACAACAGAGAGCCTGAAGAAAATCTAAAAAAGATTTCTGTGATTACAGAAAGGCTGCAAGAAGACAGAAGGAATATAAGTTTTTTCTTCTCCCTCTGGCAGATGGAGGAATGGAAAAACTTGAAACAAAACAACCAAATGTCAAGTTTTCAGGATCTGACCTCTTACGTCACATGCCAGAGTAAAAACAAACCTCAAGCCCTGTTAAAGGAAACCTTAAATCTCTTCTTAAATTTTTCCCTATATAAAGTGCTTTGTCTGAAAGCTGTTAAAGATCTTCCATAACTGTTCACACATTTTGTCCAATTTATTTACTTGGATCCAAGTTGAAGTGCAGATATACTGTACTAAAAGTAAATAATTTTTTTAAATTTTGGATAAAGGGAATTAATGCAAATCAGACTGTTTATCTGATACACGGAAATATCTTTAATATGGGTATGATGAATGTCTGTATGTGTTGTGCTTGCATATTTATCACTGCTGACTTATAAAAAGTCTATTATAAATTTAAAACGTATAACGTATCATAAATATTCTTTCTAATCCAAAAATAAGTGTAATTTTTTCTTGCAGAAAAAATCTTTGTCATTAGAGACATGTCTTTTGATTACACTAGAAAAATTATTTTGAATTCATCACTGTTCATTTTATTGAACAATCTGTAATTATCTCCCTAATTAATTTTAAAAGTAATTAGATTTTTTCCCTCTGTGTAATAGAAAACAAAAAGGCAAGATTGAATTAATTGTGTGTTTAGGGGAAGAAAAACAGCTAGGAAGTATGTAAAGCAACTTGAAATCATTTTACTTATTAACTCTCCTGGTGGACTCTGTCATTTTTAGAAGATATTTATCAGTATTAATATTGGTTTAGGTGCCGATACTGTAAACACTGACCTATGTAAATAATTTCATACTCTGGCTGATATGGGTAAGAATTTAGGTAGGGCTCTATTTCCAGCAAACAAGAAAACTAACAGTTATAGTGATTTATAACCAGAAAGTTAAACTTAGTGCTGTGATGTAACTTACAACTTTTATAAATTATCTAAAATGCAAGGATCACCTCTGTGCCTGGGAAAATCATGGAACAGATCCTCCTAGAGGCTATGCTAAGGCACATGGAGGACAGGGACGTAATTCAAGACAGCCAACATGGCTTCACCAAGGACAAGACCTGCTTGACCACCCTAGTGGCCTTCTAGGATGGAGTGACTACATCAGTGGACAAGGGAATAGCTATGGATGTTGTCTGTCTGGAATTCTGTAAGGCCTTTGACATGGTCCCTCACAACATCCTTTTTTCTAGATTGGAGAGTTATGGATTTGATGGGTGGACTGTTTGGTGGGTGAGGAATTGATTGGATGGTGTCCTCCAGAGGGTAGTGGTCAATGGCTCAATGTCCAGATGGAGACTGGTGATGAGTGGTGTCCCTCAGGATTCCATATTTGGTCCAGTACTCTTTCATATCTCCATCAGTGACATAGACAATGGGATCAAGTGCACCCTCAGCACGTTTGCAGATGACACCAAGCTGAGCGGTACGGTTGAACACGCCTGAGGGTTGGGATGCCAACCACAGAGACCTGGACAAGCTCAAGGAATGGGCCTGTATGAACCTCATCAGGTTCAACAAGGCCAAAGGCAGGGTCCTGCACCTGGGTGGAGGCAACTCAGGGTATTAATACAGGCTGGAGGATGAAGGGATTGAGAGCAGCTCTGCCAAGAATGACTTGGGGGTACTGGTGGATGAAAAGCTGGACCTGAGCCGGTAATGTGCACTCACAGCCCAGGCGGCCAAGCATATCCTGGGCTGCATCCAAAGAAGCACGGCCAGCAGGTCAAGGGGAGTGATTCTGGCCCTCTACTCCGCTCTGGTGAGACCCCACCTGCAGTACTGCATCCAGCTCTGGAGCCCTCAGCACAGGAAAGACATGGACCTGTTGGAGCAGGTCCAGAGGAGGGCCACAAAAATGATCAGAGGGATGGAACACATCTGGTCCTATGAGGACAGGCTGAGAGAGTTGGGGTTGTTCAGCATGGAGAAGAGAAGGCTCCAGAGAGACCTTATTGCAGCCCTGCAGTACCTAAAGGGTACCTATAAGAAAAATGGGGACAGACTTTTTAGCAGGGCCTGTAGCTATAGGACAAGGGGTAATGGTTTTAAACTGAAAGCGGGCAGATTTAGACTAGATATAAGGAAGAAATTTTGTACAATGAGGGTGGTGAAACACTGCAACAGGTTGCCCAGCAAGATGGTAGATGTCCCATCTCTGGAAACATTTAAGGTCAGATTGGATGAGAGTCTGAGCAACCTGACCTAGTTGACGATATCCCTGGTCCTTGCAGGGGGGGTTGGACTAGATGACCTTAAAAGTTCCCTTCCAACCCAAAGATTCTATGATCAAAAAATGAGGATTGGGACCCCTCCTCTTACAAGGCACTGCGTTGCAGTGTATCTAACTCAATATTATAAGTAACACAACAGTTGACCTGGAGGCTTGCCAGCTGGATCCATCTATAAACCAAGGGAACCACAGGGGCAGAAACCCAAAAAGAACTTCCCTCCAATTCTCAAATATGGGATCAATATGAAAGCAGGAGACAGTGACAACTTGGTGCTCAGGCCTTCTCTCCTTTTCCTTTTTATTGTCACTCTCCAAATCGGAACGCCATGAGACTTTGGACAAAATTGGAAGTGTGGCCAGATCAGAACAACGGTAAACAGCTCTCTCTTCTTCTCCTGCTTGGTTAGCCAGTGTTTGTCTTGGCATCATGTCTGGCAGAGGCAAGAAAAACAAGCAGCTTGTAAACAGAGATACTAAGTACTGTTTCAAGACGTTTTCTGATAATACCCCAGACATTATTAAGCTAGATACTCACTACCTGTAAGAGTTGAAGCATATTTCAGGAAATGTGTGGAACACTAGGACTGTTCCAGGAAAATGTTAACTGAGATGCCATTACCCATACTAAGACTATGATTGCCAATGAGCTGAGCTATGATGTGAAGCTCCAAAGACTCAGACAATACAGCTTTGGCAGTTAAATCTCGCTTTCAACAAAATTAGGCTGTTTTGTTAGATTAAAATTGTAAGAAGCACTGGTTTTATTCCTGTTCCCTTGGGAGTAGGTGAGTGATTTATACTGGAGCTCACCACAGGAGGGATAATTTACCCATCCACTAAACAGCTCTATAGAGTGCAGAGACCTAGAATGTTTCCTTCTCCTTTCCTAATCCATTCAGAAGATTAACGCTTACAGAAGAGTTTAGACCACCCTGATCCAGAAGTTCAAAACAGATAACATGACATGTTTTGGAAAAAATAGTATTTTTTTTTCTCAATATGCAAGAAGTGTGGGACAGAAGCCTTGGCTCTTGTGGCTGACAAACCTCTTTGTATTTTCAGAAATGTGTAGTCAGTAATATAAGTTTCATTGATTTAAAATTATATCCCTAGGTTATAAGACAAGGATAAACCTATCTCCTTTCAGCATAACCCAGACTTCCTTCGGCTATTGTATGTGTCTCGCTATGGTAAGCAGAAGTTTTCAAAACAGTAATGCAGTCTCCAGAGATGCACACTACTTAGCAGAGTCTTCAACCCAGCTGCAGAAGGGACATCCAGAACTGGAACAGGGTCTTCCAGAGAAAGTCAGTGTGACAGGATATGGTCACAGCACACCAGCTGCCCTAATCATTTCTAAGAGAGATTATGTTTTGTTTAGGCAATATTACACCAGGAAGAGTTTAAGAGAATACTTTCAAAGAGGTATGAACATCTGTAAAAATGTTTTTTGTTTTATACAAGTAACTGTCATGCCAAATCTGCAAATGATCTACCCTTCTCAGGAACCAAAAAATACAGCAGATGGTTGACTATTTCAGCCATCCTCTAGTTGTTTAACTCCTCTTTAATTACACCAGACAGTTAATTTACTCTAAAAAACCTGGGGTCAGGCCCAAACTAAATCATCATGTACAAAAATCAAAGGCTGAAAAGTATGACTGGAACAGATGGCACTGAAGACATCATGGTTTGTGAACAGCCAAAGGGTTATTGGTTTAACATAAATGAACAGTGAAAAACACCTAGAAAATTTTATAAAAATATGAATGAACAGAGTTAAGGCTATTATTGTGAGTCAGTTAAAAGTCAAAAAGTACCTGTGACATAATAGAACTAAAGGTAGAACTAAAGGTAGAAAATACTTTTTAAAAATAAATCACAGGCTTTATTTTGGTGCTTTTCTCTTTTTTGGTTTGTAGAGTACCTATAAAAATGCTAAATTAAACTCCTACTGCAGTTTGCATCATGTTTCATTTTGCCAACAACATTGTGATTCCATATGTGTTGGCAACTCTGTATTTCTCCTTGCCTAGTTCAGGAACATTACCACATCTTTTTTTTCTTTTCCCTGCCCAACTGTCTCCCCTCATCCCTCCTCCATCCTGAAAATAACAAATAATTCAATACTGAAGGTTTTTTCTATATGGAGGAATGTAATACAATACGTTAGTTGTGTTTCAGTAAAATCTAACCACATTTTCTTTATCCCTGTGGAATCTTCCCATCATGTGCCATAATCTCAGTTCTGTAATCTCTTCCCGTAAATTTCCCTGGGACTTCCACGTGTAGAAACATGCACCACTGTACATGAAAGACTCTAGGTTCAAACAATCTCCAAGTACAGTATGTGTCAACATCCATAGTATTGTTCCAAACACAACGGCATCACTACAATCTGCTGTTAACATTCAACAGAGCTTTTCCTGTGGGCTGAAATCTGGCATGCGGTATCTCACTTTAGGAGCACATTTTAGAAGTGTGAGTATTGACAGAATCATTTGGGTAGCCAAGAGTAAACCAGATTAACAAATCAGTTTTGCAGATGATACTTGTACAAAACACAATTGATGCAAAAAAATGTGTAGCAAAGTAGCTGTTCAGTATTTCCAAAATGAAAATGTAAAAATGATGATGGAAATAAACAAATCTTCAATGTGCTTTTGCTTTTCATAATCCCAGCTTGGATCTGAAAAGCTAGGTTCTAGTTTGTTTCTGTCGCCAGGGAAAATAAAAGAAAGGGTTAAACATCTTCTGATGCTCTTCATGGCCTACTTTGAATGTGCTTTGTTATATATAGCACGTACTAGCTCTTTACTGTGTGAATAGGTAGATGTGCAAAAGGCTTTGCTGAAGTACCTAACTACTGTCCATCAGAACAAAGCCAGTGAGGGAGCAAAGGATACTTCAAAACTTGTTTTGTCCTAAAGAAGGTAGGTTTTTTTCTTACCGAATTTCTGAATTCTCCTCTGCCAGACCCTCTTGCTTAAGAAAATGTGTTTCACTTACACTACTGTGTAAGGGCATAAAGACTCCTAATCCTGACCTTTGTCAAAGTGTTTCTAAAGTCATTATCCAAGATTAAGAGAAAGTGGATTAGATACTTTGGAACACAGCACATTGGGTAGATGGAGCAATATATTTGTAACCTTTTGAGGTAAACAGCTCTCCTGTGCTCTCTAAATGTTATTTTACTCTCAGAATAAGAACTGAAAGTTACTGTTCTCTCTTCAGTAATCATCCTCACATAGCAAAATACCCTTACTATGAAATATGCCTAACTGGCATAATGCCGGTGTTTATGAGGCAAACAAGCCACAATGTTCCATTTCTTTTCAAACTTGTATAAAGTAATTTAGTCAGTTTTGCAGATCATACTAATTGTATTTAAGCCAAATTAATCAATGACTATGTGCCATATGACAGCTTTGGTCAGTCATGATTGGCCATCCTGTGCTCCAGACTATTCAGATCAGAGGACTTGCTGAAGCAGGGCACATCTGATTTCTAGCCTGCACAGCTTGATTTTCCTCCCACGGAAACTCAGATATGATAAGGAAGGGCAGGACCGTGCATCTCAATCTTAACTTGACATGCAGTCAGGTCACCGATAAGCCATACACCCACCTTGGGAACTGGGAGGCACACCTGGGGTCTCAGAGTGCATAGGACTATTAAAGACTAGATAGGTTGGTTGGCACATCAATCAGATTTATTTCTTTACGGACATTTTTACTGCTTTATTTCAGCTTTTGTCAGAAACATATACTTCAAGGATGCAGGCATTTTCATGTCACAGTTTGCAACAGAGTTAAAAGTAATTTTAAAAAAAGAAATGTCAGAACCTGAAGTGCTATTGCTCTTCCTGCCATTTAACTTCTAAATTTATGTAGTTAAACCACAAACTCATTTTTTGCTATTAATCTTGGCAATTTGTTCATTTGAAAAATGTCACATACAGTTTGACACATATGGTTATTTCTATGTTAGTGAAAGCAGACACCCTTGCAAAAAAGATGTGTCAGGGAAAAGAAATCTTGTGTAATGGTGGAGGTGTTTACAGGAAGTCTTGCTCTAGTAGCTCCTAGCCTATCATATCAGTCACTCACTTCTACTTGCATCTACTCAAGGAAGGATGTATTAATTCATTATTAGAGCCATGTATGGACTTATTCCACTACTCTAATCAAAATATTTTCATGTGTGATCCAATCCAGGTGGGAGAAACTCTGTCTAAAACAATTGGCTAAAGCTCTTCAGTACTACTGACACAAGTAGCTATTTATAACCTGTCAGGATAGAAATTATCAGAAACATTTCAAATTTTTATTACACAAATAACATAATTTTCATCATTTTATATTTTATAAATGGGGTATGGGATATTTTTTCAAAATTAAATTCTTTATCTGTAGGCCTAAAATTGAATTATGATTGAAAATCATAAAACTGGAATTAAAACTTCAGTATGACCAAACGTGTTGATTTGATAGAGCTGGACCTTTTGGGGTTTTAACTTGCTTTAAATGACTTTTAAAATGATTCTCTTTTGATTTGGAACAAGAAAAGACATTAAAATAGTTATGAAATTGAAAATCTGGTTCTTGCTTACTCTACTCCAACTCCTCCTCAACTAAACTCTGTTCTTTTTCAAAATGCAAGTTCATTAAGTTTCTTTGTCCCGTAAGTCTTCATGGGGTCTTCAATGACCTCATATTTTTCTTCAGAATACTCTTGATCTCTGCCACAGCCATCCAGGCCTGGCTTTGGGTTTTATTGAGGCTGTCAGCCTCTTCAAAAGTCATACAAGTGGAGCTGTCTCTGTTTGCCAGATGGGGTTACAGTGCTAGGCAAAAGAAAAAGCAGAATAAGTAGCAGTCTGTCTTCCACCCACTTTTTGTACAGTCTTAACTACTGAAACCACTTCACCTCTCAGTGACAAGGCAAAGGAGAAAATAACTACCACACTTTGTTTCCTTACTTGTCACAGACATGCAGTCATGTTTTGGAAGAGTGTAAAGAAAAATATTCCATGGGAGAAAGATACAATTAAAAACAATTAAAAGGAAAGGAGGAAAGTAAGGAAAATTGAGGAAGATGACATGGCAGGAAAGTAAAAGCTTATGTGAATGTGACTACCACTGAAGAACTCATGTTTTAAGGTCATAATAGGGCCAATTTTATCCAGGCAGACTGGAACATGCTATCTGTGTAACTTATGAGAGGCTCTTGATTATTTTAATATAAACAACAAGAAACAAGGATCTTTAAACTCTGACTTGAAATTCTACTCATAATTTGTTATTCTTTACTCAGGTAAAATCAAATTGTTCATAAATTTATTCTTCCCTAGTCAAAATACTGTATCATGCTGAAGCCTAGGGTCATTCTTTACAAAGAAACTGCACACCCTTGACCACAGAGATTTACTGAACAGCAGAAATACCCACAGATCATTCATTAGCTGAAGGGGTGTGAAAGTTTCAACAGATACTATGAGATTTTATGTTTCTGAAAAAATAGCTTATGTAAGATAGAACATATTTTAAGATAATTTTGAAATCTGTGTGGTTGAAAAAGTTTTGCAGCATCATACTACTTTTTAGGGTATAGTCTGTCCAGTCTTGAAACAAATCCCCAAGTAACATTTACTATCATTTGCTCTTTTATAACTGAGTGAAATATACCAACCCTAGTAAACTTATTAACAAATATGTAAGAAATATAGGGTTTGGGTTTGTTGTTTGTTTCTTTCTGTGTTTTTCTTCACATGGGTTAGACACTTTTGTAGAATAATAGAAAACCCCAAAGCTAGTGCTGCAGCACACTGTTAGAAATGTGGGTTTGCTTCCCTTGTTTATACTAGGTAGGGTTTTTTGTCTACTGAATAAGAAATGGATGAAATAATTTTCAGTGTTTACTACAGCAAGGAAGAACAGAAATTAAACCTGCTGGATTTTCTACTGTGTGCCCATCAATCCAGTGGGGCCATTCCTAAACAGCTGTTATTAGCCAAGGAAAGGTTTCATAATGTTCACGTCTGCAGTTTGTAGCCTGAGGTTTATCACATACTGTGGTGTCATCCTTTACAGACTGATTTGTGCTTAAGTTCCAAGTAGACTCTCATGACTGTGTATATATGGAAGTAGTATGCAACTTATGGCAAGCAACTTAGCTTTTTTTTTTCTGTTTTTCAGTTGTCCAAGAATAAATCCATTTTTTTCCTAAAGCTTTATAATTATAATTATAAATATCTTCATAACTCATTGAATTTTCATTTTCTCCAGAAGATGATGAAGTGACAAAAAGAATACTTTTAAGGTAGAGAAAAACTTGTGAACAGTCATCTTTACAAAAAAGTCTAAATCAAAACAAATATGTTTACAAGACAATACAAACATGAATACTAATGCTAGACATCTTAGAAGATGTCAGTAAAAAATACTAATTCAATTAATATTGTAAGACATTCAGACCAACTTAATTGAACTTTGAATAACAAAACACAGGAGAGATTTGGCGTGGTCCCTTTCACATACAAAGCAGAGTTTATCCTTGCAAACACCTGCAGTGACAGGCAATATGAATTACACTTACTTACTTTTATTTACTTATGTTTAGCTAAATTCCTTAAAGCTACCCCTTACATTTCTGAGGAACATAGCATCTGTGAAGGCATGCAGCCATCCTTGGGGTTTGGTCAAAATTTGTTATTTCTTTTGTTTGGTTCAGTATTGCATTTACAAGATATTAAAGAAAGACACATTTAAACATATTTCTTTTTATTTGAAGGTTACCACCAACACCATTGGTTACCACCAACCAATTCCAGCCAAAGGTTATCATGGCTTTCTAGTCTTCTTTAGCCCTTGCCTTTTTTTCCCAAATCTCCATATTCCTTTTAGTGATTTATGTATTTAGAAGTGCATTTATGTGCTTAGGAGAAGAACAGTCACAAAAGGACAAAGTTCCACACCTGAAAATCAAAGATACTTTTTCATTCATTCTTCATTGCTTAAATTGCACAATGTACTCAGTATGTTCAGATGATAAGGCAAATTTTTTGAGGTCTTTTTGGTTAGATACCAGATACTTTATGACAAATACGTGTGTTACAAGTGTAACACTCTCTGCCACCCTCAGCAATCTTCATTTTGCCTAACAGATCTACTAGACCACAGCACACCTTCTAGAGCCTCTACAAGGAACTGAAAACTTACCTTTCCCACAGCTGAACTTAGAGCGATGCAAGCTGCCTGAAGCAAATACAGATGTTATAGCACAGAAAAGGACAAAGACACATAGATCACTGAGAAGGAGGTACAGGGCAACCCAGGTATTCCAGGAACAGGAACCCATAGGGCAGAGTGAGAAAGAAGTTGCAAAGAAAAAGAGACCAAAGAGTCAGAAACTAACTCTCCAGGAGGCTGGAAAAATGTAAGGAGCTGCCTGGCAGTGTGTAAAGGTGTCAGCATTCTGTGTTCTGCAGTGTTCATGATGGCTGTAAAGATTTTAGAATACTCAGTAGATTCAGAAAAACAAACAAAAAAACCCAGCTCAACTAAAGAAGCTGGATTGCTTCAGCAAAATGGATATGTAATTGTTTAGGAACATTTCTAGAGGGTAATTATGAAATATCTATTAGGGTAATTATGAATTACCTATTGCATAGAAGTAATAGTTACTTAATTCACTTAAAGGTGTGTTGTGTTTATTATGCTACCTGATTAGCAACATAACTTCTGTTTTCCAGTCAGTCCCTTAGAGTTTAATCTATGATTTTACATGCCAAATCCATAAACAAATGAATGATACCTTATAACATGACAAATGTATTTTCAAAAAGAAAAAATAAAAATTAAAGCTGAAGATCAGCTTTTCAATATTCTCTGTTTATTATTTGATTTTTTTCAATGTTTCCTTCAGTTTGTGCACACCACTCTTTGCTCATCTTCTTGTTATGCCCCGTTCCTGACTTGCCTGTCCACATTTTTTTTAAATTCCTCCTTCTTTCTCTGATTAACACTGCCTCAACTCGATTAATAACCTTCTCATGACTGCCTGACTTGCTGCTATTCTTTTAAAACACAGCCAATTAACTTTCACAAAGTCTGTAAACTTTCCTTTTCCTGTACGATCTGTACTTTTCCTTCACTACTCATGTGTCATCTCTATTGACACTATGGGATATTTGGGGAATATAATAATCCAGTGTTACTTCATGTAATTTAGAGAGTGTGAAACAGAACAAAGGGTTATTCTTGGCTGAATTATGAAAAACTTCTGATAGAAAATTATAGAACAAAAAGAAAAAAAACAGAAAGCTTTTCTCAGGTGCTCTTATTGGGTAAAACGTCATATAGCTAAGCAGTCATGAATAAATGACCAGTGTTAGTTCCAAGTTTCAAAATATTGTAAGGCAGTTGATCAAATCCAATTGCAAATGGTAGAGTCACAGCTATTTTGGGTGTTACACAAAAATAAAAAATTACTTTAATAAAGTTCTTATGTTTGTCTATGAAAATATTGTATTTTTTCTTCAGCTATTCATAAAAATATACAGGACTGTGTGCGACAGTTCATCACACCATTATTAGTTCAAATGTAAGCAAGTTCAGTGACTTTTTGAATTATCTGCAGAAAAATCTGTTCAGCAGCAAAAGAGGCTAGACAAATATCAACCTGTCTCAATATTTAATATAGAATATTACACAGTAGGTGAAAAAGCACCTTCTAATGAAAAATGTTTTATCCTGCAATGTAGTTTGGAAAGTATTGTGCTTCATAATGAATAAAACCCAAATATTTTGATAAATCTTTAATCTGTTAGGTAGTAAAGAAACAAGATATCTAAAGAAATAAAGTTAAATTTTAATCTTTGACTAAGAATTTGCTTATTTTTAGTGAAAATGCAGTGTTCGTTAATAGTAAAAAAATCTATTTTAATAAAATATTTAGCAAAACCAGTCAATGACTAGAAAGAACAACAACTGCTTTTTCACATTTAAAGTTAAGAAGCTCTTGACAGATACAGAAGCAGCATTTTTAGTAATATTTAACACTTTAAAACCTTTCAGCAGCTAGAAAAGAAATTACTCAAAAAATTTAGAATATACAGCTGCACAGTAACTGGAGAACTCTTTCCATGGTGTTTCATGTTAAAACAGTTGAGTGACTGACAAGTAATTTAGAAAATACCCTTAAAGCTTAAACAGCAAGAACAGAATGACAGACTCTGAATAATATCCTGAACAATAGTCCAATCAAGAGCTTGTATATACTACACATCCCATATCTCTTCATACCTCCATTTTTGCCTGAAAAAACGTATTCATGATGGCAATCACTGTACTGCTCCTTTGTTCCTTCTCTTAGCCCAGAGCCATTGCTCAGTGTCCCCTTCTCATTGTTCACCCTTCACCCTCCCCTGACCTACCACCAGTCAGTATTTCAAGGAAACAGAAGCTTTCAGGCATTATTGTCATGAAAAAAAGGGCTCCTTTAATGAGATTTTCTTTTACCTCAGGTGAGATATTAATGGAGCAGGTCACAGGTGCTGTATATGAAAACTTGGATGTCAGGTCTTTGTGGCCGTCAATTGCGCTCAGCAGAGAGAGATGGGAGTGTTACCTTTTAAGTGCTTTTACATGTGGCATTCTGGACATTCATGCTTTGTTGTGTCATGAATTTATAACCTACCCTTTTTCCAAACTTTAATTATCTCTTAACATCTGATTTTTAAGCTTTTATGCAAAACAGAAAGTGTTACCTTTTGTCTGTCCAAGGTAATCTGCAATTGCTGGAGAGAGTGTTAATAACAGTCTGAACTTATCACAAGAAGCCAAACGCTTTTCATATAACCTCTTCTGATTTTTTTTTTTCCTGAATCCATCAAGATAAGGTCTGATGGACAGCTGACAAAGGTTCCTGCAACTCAGTGAACTCTTTTTCAAGACCTAATGTGAAGGTCTTTCCCAAAGATTTTAAGAAAAATGTATCTAATTTGTAATGTAAAAAACAATTAGGAACTGCAGGAAAATTCCTCATATGCAACAATTTTGTATCTTACCAGAAACATTTAGAAAAGAATTGCAGAAGACCATTTCTGGCTGCTCTGAACCTCGAGCAATGTAAGGTAAATTGTCCTTGCTTTGAGCAAGAGGTAGCACCAGACAACTTCCAGAGGTCCCTACTAACTGGTATAAATTTATGCCTATACATAATGTTAGACACATACGTGTTATGTCTATACGTAATGCACTACTCCTCAGGCAAAGTGGGCAAAGAGTTAAGCCAGTGATAGGGAGTAAAGTTACATGAAAATATAAATTCCTTCTTAGGATTAATTTGTCTGAGAAGTCACCACAGCAAGGGATACAACAGCAGCCAACACAAGGGAGAGAAACTTTATTCCAGTCACCCAGCAGCTGGTTTAAACTGGCTAATTTCATGGCTAACTGTGAAGAGATGTACTTTAAAAATAGTTTTATGAGAAAATATTTTTTTAACCACAGGTTTTGGAGAAATTAAGAAAAACTTATTTGTTAGATTTGGGATGCATTTTGCTAGCACAGTTAAGGAGAAAAACCTATCCCTTCTCACAGTCAGATCAATCAGGTTGTGCTGAAGGCTAGTAACGTGGAAGAAAGAGTATCTCAATAAGGTATATAAAACGTCCTCTGTTAGATTGTATCTAGCTCAAGGTAAATACTCTGTGAAATATGTCACCAGGAAGGTGTTGCAAAAGTCAGGGGTTAGGTTTAAACACTGCCTTTTATACAGAGGCATCCAAGACTTTTTTTTTTCCTCCAAAGAGTGACATGGACATGTAGCCAAAACTAGCAATAAGATTTTACTGGCATGCACTTGGCTGTGCAAAATTTATTAGTACATCTATGTTTTCAATTGTTTTCATACACACCCATGTAAACTGGGAGCCCAGCTCCAGATTTTTATATATGATCTTTATATTTTCTTCTGAATTATCAGTGATATAAGTTTTAACTGCACAATTCCTATGATGACAACAGTTTTGTAAGTAACTCCTGGTCTGTAGCTGATGCAGGGTTAAAACACGGAATAAAAATTTGAATTTTTGAAAAATTAGCTGCCTGTTGAGCTTGACTAAGACTGCTGGAAAATTCCAAAAAGCCACCAGCAGCAGAGAAGATGCCTTGCCAGGACAAGATTTCAAATCCTGTGAAAATTATATCTAATGATTCCACATGCAATGCTCGTGGGAAAAAAAGTTACATTACAATAGAGTAATTGCCCTTCCTTACGGGAACCCGAAGTGCAGGGCTCAAAAGCAGTGCCTGCCTAGCAGCGTTGCTTGCTTGCTTGTTTGTGTGTTTAAAGTTGGCATAGTCAGCACCTTTATTCTCAGCATTCACCAGCGCCAGGCATTTGGTTTGTTTCTTGTGGGCTTAGATTTATAGTTTCCTTGGGATGATGTTGCTCTAGGTACTAATTAGAAAATCTGTGAGCAGACAGGTTTTGCTGCTTATTTATAAAGAGTATTTTTCTTCTGGAAAACTGCATTGGTTTTGTTTTCAGTCTGATGAGCACACATTTTTTTTTCTGAATAGTTACATGATTTTCCTGATAATTTCACTGTTCATAATTTATTTTTGAACCATCATCCCCATCTCCTTGTCTAGCATTGTACTACAGGGGGGAAAGGAATATGCTCATCTTACTGGTATCTGTCCAGCTCTGTGTTGCTACGTACTATGGCCTCCTGGCAATGGAGCACACAAAGCGTTTGACTCTAAACATAATCAGTTTGCAACTAATCAGTGTTGCAATTTGGCAGGCACCTAGTGACCTCTGAGGAAATAACCATTTCATCTAGATGAGAATTTGATCCTTCTTTTAACAACCTGAGCTTTTCCTGATAGTTTCTATATGAGATAATCTAATTTCTCGATAAAACTTGTGTGATCCATTTTGTTGGGGAGTCCTCTACTCCATTCTCACCTATCACCCACTGATTCTGGCACTAGTTTTTTGAGCTACACTGTTTCTGCAGTTTTTTACACAGAGAATGAGGCTGTACTCATGTCCCTCTACCACCTCAGATCATGCAGTGCTTTAATTTACAGAGCTCTAACTGTACAGAATTATTTTTTTGTATTACCACTTGATAAAGAAAAGCAACTGTTGCAGAATTTTGTATTTCTTCAGTGTTCTGCTTTTCCTGCAAATGGGTCATAGTGAAGATCATGTTTTTGCTGCATTGCTCTAATCATGACAGCTGTATAAGAACTACGCATTACGCTGCACTTATGATAAACTGCTTTAATCACAAACATTTAAGTCCCCATGAAAATGTATGATATGGACTTCACATAATTTGCATATCTGACTGCTCATGTGTAAATAACATTTCTCATGTATTAACATTCTCATTGCTGTTGCTGCTCTACATTGTAAGATGGAAAACTTTGTAGCATTTAAAAATATTTCAGATCTTATATAAAGTCACCTATACTTTACTTTAGAACTTAGTATTAATTACCAGGAAATAATATTCCTAAAAGTCTCATAGTTATTTACTCATGGCAATATTTTTATTACTAAATTTTATTACTGAATACATACTAAATTAGCTGTATGACAATGTCTCATTATAAAACGGGTGGCTTCTTTTTTTTATATACAGCCTTGCTTCCAGTGGCTTTCTGTTGAAATGTTCTGGGAGAGAAGACGTGTTAGAATCTGCCCTAAAATTGCACAATTTGGGTCTCTGACTTTTAGGTGGAGACAGTCACACAAATGTCTCTGTGGGTGTTAGAAAAGAGTCCTCTCTGAAAGTCATAAGGGAGTATTTACAGGAAACTAATTTTGTCTTTAGTTTTATTCAAACTGAATATAAAGGAATTTTCAATCACCACTTTGCTAAGACTAAAGCAACAGAAAAAGCAAAACAGCCTGCAGATGCAGTCAGCATTTCAATCCCCATTTTTTTCTTATCTAACTTCTTAACACCAAGAAAAAGGAATACACGTCAGTACTCATCAATATATATCACAGGATTTTCTTCCCATAAGCTCGTGTAACTTTCTGCTGGTCTGAATCATTATTAGCAGTCAACCTGTCCAGCAATCTCCAGGGTAGAGCTGAACAATCCCCCATTTTTGTCTGGTTGGGTCATCCGGGACTAGATGGTTAATTTCTTCTATTTTCCAGATCATTTTTACCATTATTTAACCTACTGAATAAATTTTGTTCTATCTGTTCCTTGATATAGGGATGTTTCTGACAGTAATGTGCTGCAAGATAAACATGTAATTACTGTGAACACTTCCCAACAGAAATGTATCATCTGTCAGACGCAGCCATTTAAGTCCCAGTGGACAAAACA
The DNA here is from genome assembly GCF_000687285.1 of Phaethon lepturus. Taxonomy (NCBI): domain Eukaryota; kingdom Metazoa; phylum Chordata; class Aves; order Phaethontiformes; family Phaethontidae; genus Phaethon; species Phaethon lepturus. Next base: position 10,039 of record NW_010558156.1, on the reverse strand, counting down.
GCTGCTTCCTTTGTGAGGAAGGAAATTCTGGTGAATTTGAAATGCTATTTTAGGTCTATTTTGCCACCGAATTAAGAGTTTCATAGGAAACAGATTTTCAGGTATTCTTTCCCAGGAGCAAAAAGGTATTTTAAACATTATAACTGTGGTGATGAACTATGAAGTTCACCTCATTTTATTCTCTTAACCTCATTGTTACACTTGTTAAGACCAGTGGAATGATATTATCATTTGCATAACACAAGAAACGTATCTTACCCTAATGCTGGGTAAGGACTTTCCATCTGAAAACAGATGTAACGGCTCCACTCACAAATGCAATCAAGAATGAAGTATGAGAATGCAGGAATTATAAAGGAAGCCAGGGTATCTTGCTACCACAACTACAAACTGAAACTAAAATTAGAAATGAATGCATTCTACCCTTGAAAAGGTATGCTTTCTATTCAAAAATTATCCTTCTTGGATATTCTCAGGAAACTGTTTCCCCTAACCATCAAGCTTAGTATAGAAAGGATGAGCAGTTTCATAAAACTCCTGAAGCAGCTGATTAACTCTGCCCACTGGGGATATCGTGATTCGGAACTTCAGACAGCCTTACAGTAAGTTTTTACAATTTTTCTTAAAGACTAATATAGTATGTAATTCACTGGAAACTTATTCAACAGTATGAGGGAAAAAAGACCAAAACAAAACACATTTCTATGTATTCAATATTACATATCAGGTCTGGAAAGCAGATACCTGTGTCAAAACTCTGGATAGAAGTAAAAAGCTTAAGAATTTCTGCCTCAGTACCAGTCAAAGGCACATATTTTGTTCCGGTAGCAAAATACTTCAGCATTCTGTGTACTTTTGGAGACCTGTTCAAAATGCAAGTGAAACAGAATGTGTGAGAAATCACTGTGAAGAATTACTTATCCCCTTTGAAGGAAAAGAAATAGGAATACACATTTTTCACCTATTCATTCTATCTACTTTATCTAAGCAGGAAGGGTATGATGAATGAAGTGCTGTGCATTGGCTATTTTTTGGTTGCATTCTGCAAGTCTTCTGCAAGAAACCACAAAAAACAACCTATATTTTTTCAATGTCAATGAATGCTGATGAGACAAAATTTGATGCAACCACAAGCATTCCTTCTCCAAGAAATATCCTCATGGTACAACCAATTATAGCTTTCAATGACTACCTGGAGGGATGGGTAATTAATTTACCATCAGATACCTTGGCTCTATCAAATGGTTTCAAGCTGATCAGGTCAGTTCTAAGGTCTCCTGCAAAATCAGTAAATTCCTTCCCAAAGGTTTCACTTTTCATGATGTATATATATTTTTAACTCTTTAGCAGTGGTAAAAAAATCACTTTATTTTTCAGTTGTTTATCATATAACTTCACAGCTGCTCCCAACAAAAGACTTTTCTCGCTTTTGGAAACAAAATTCATGCTCATTGCAGTAATTACAGAGAATGTAGAAAACTGTCCACAAGTTCAAAATGCGACTCACACTATATTCCATTTGAAATACCATTACTTCAATGATGATTACAGGGTTCAGTACATGTATAAGGGAATTTGAAATCTGACCACAAGTGCTCTGAGCTGCTGCATTCTTTTCAGCAGAGTTAATGAAACTAAGCCATGTGGTAAGGCATTAATTACACAAATCTGTTTTAAAATCTTTTTTCTGCCATAAATAGGAGATCCTAGATAATTCATAACCATTTGTTTGTTATTAGTGTATTTTCGTTTTACCATTTAGTGGCTGTGACAATCCAAGAAGCTGACAGAAGTTGCAGTTAGTATGTGTTAAACATTGTTTATTTTGGATAGAACTAGTCATAAGAATTCATTATTATTTATGTTACTGAACAGCTAGAAAGCTCAGATCTTGGATCAGGATCCCACAATGTTAGATGCTGCATACGCTAAAAAGGGAAAAAGGGAAGGGAAGGGAAGGAAAAAGGAAGACTGCTTTCTTTTTAGAATGATGAAGTAATTTTCATTGAAAGAGAGAGATCATCAGCTCAAAGCAGATCCACTTAGACAAGGTTGCTCAACCCTTGCCCAGGTGAGTTTTGAGTATTCCCAAGGATAGAGACTCCATCCTCACAGTGTAAAAGGTTTTCTTTCTAATCAATGCACCTTTGAAAAGAATCTGGCTCCATCTTCTCCATACCCTGTGTTATGCAGCAACAGGTTCTCCTTGAGTCTTCTTCTCCACAGGCTGAGCAAGCCCCACTCTCAGCCCCTCCATATGCATTGTGTTCTCCAGGCCTTTAGTCATCTTGGTGGTCCTCTGTTGAAATTGCTCCAGACTGTCAATGTCTTTCTTGTACTGGAGAGGCCAAAACTGGACACAGCCTTCCAGCTATGGCTTGACAAGTGCTGGATAGAGGGAAGTATCATGTCCCTCAGCCTGGAGGCTTCTTCTGCAAGGGCACATTAACTGGCTCATGTTCAACTTGTCTGGGAGGACCCCCAGGTACTTTCTGGAGATCTGCTATCTCCCCAGCCAGGTCCCAGCCTGCACTGCTGCATGGGGTTACTCCATCCCAGGTGCAGAATTTTATACATCTCTCATTGAATGTCATGAAACATCTGTTGGCCCATTTCATCAACTTGCTGAGGTCCCTGTGAAAGCTGTTGTGCCCTCCAGGGTATTGGCTGCTCCTCTCTGTTACTACCCATGAACTTGCTGAGAATATGTTCTGTCTCATCATTCAGGTTATGAACACATGCATTTAGCAATGTTGCCCCAATGTCAATCCCTGAGAGATGCCACTGGTAATCAGACACCAGCTGGACTTCATAAACTGTTCACAACCTTCTGAGCCCAGAAATTCAGCCAATTTTTACCTGCTTTATCCTCTCCTTATCCTGTCCATATCTCACAATTTTGGCTATGGATGCTATGGGAGACCATGCATTGCAATCTTAACAAGAAGAAAAAGCCTCCAGGTGCTGGCCCCAAGAGTAACAAGCCACCAGAAGTTATCAGAAGCTGATCACTGAGTATGCTTCCAGAAGTTTCCTGAATTTTCTTAAAGGAAAAGAAATCAGGAAACTTCTGCAAAAATCACTGCATCTCTGTTTACTCATTTGGATCTTTTTTTTCGATTTGTTATCTGGCATCTCAGAACAGGAATGCAACAGGACCTTACATAGCCCATTCTGCTTCTAAGACAGATATTGTATTTAATCACAACTCCTTGCCTGAGGCCTTTGGTGCCTGGACCATTCTTCAGCGCCTCTCATTTGATCATGGGACAAATTTAGGACAGCTTTGTCTTTCTGATCAGACAAATATATCCATTGCAGCTGAAACATTTGAAAGAAGTGATGAAAAAAAACAAGTAGAGATGAAAACAAAGGTGAAAATTACAAATAATGAATAATATGATAAATATTGCAATAACGATCACAGAATCTCACAGAACCAATCATCATTAAGTATTTTTAACAGGCATCAGTGCTGACATCATTTTTGGAAGGGAGGCAACAATCATGAAACTTCCAATTTTTCACCACATATGTCTCATGTACAATGGGATTCAACACAGGCTATTTGGTGAAAATTTGGGAAGACTAGCCTTACTGATGGACAGATGCTCCTTGGCAGGATGCCCTGCTGTGCTGGGTATTAAAAATCAGGAAAAATTATTGCAGTGGAGAAAGAAGAGCCACATAAAAAAGCAGAACCAGCATGTTCCAGTGACCTAGCAACAAACCAGCAGGGTGAGCCACTCACTTTCATGGTGGTTCTCTAGTACATATTAATCTTGCAGATGAGAGAATGAGTTTTAAACCCCCAAAGTGAATTTAAGGTTTTTACCATTATTCAGAGTGTTTTCTTCTTGTACTTTTCTTCTTTTATTGTACATTTCTTAGGACAATAAAATAGACTAAAACATACCCTGGAGATAAAATTAACACTTTTAATACTACTCAGTGATTTTCTGAGTTAGCAGGGAACCATGCATGACAGGTTAAATAAATACACATGGTAAGCAATCATTAAGATTTTTTTTCTCTCGTTTTTCCTTTGTCTTGCTGATGTGAACTGCATTGTTTTTAGTGTCCCACATTCTCATAATGTCTTTTATGGATTATACATACTGTTCTCTTCCTAAATGATAATGGATAAAAATGTACACAATACTATCATTTGAATTTCTCTTTAGTCATAGAATTATAGAACCTTAGGGTAATTCAGGCTGGAAAGGACCTCAGGAGGTCTCTAATCCAACCTCCTCTTCAAAGCAGGATTAGCTCTGAAGTCAAACTAAGCTGCTCAGGGCTTTATCTAATTGGGTTTTGAAAAATTCCCAGTAAGTTTTCAAAATTGCACAACCTTTCTGGTAGCTTCTTCCAATGTCTAACTGTTCTCATCATGGAGAAGTTTTTTCATGTCTCCAGTCAAAACCTCTTGTTTCAGTTTATGCTTCTTGTCTTCCTGCTTCAGTCCTCTAATAAAGCTATATCTGACTTTTTTAATATATTCACAAACTCTTCTAGAATAAAATCACTAGCTTGATGGGTCTGGACTGGATTTGTTTTGTGCTCAAATGTTCAAAAAACTCTAAACAGACTTGGCTTCATTGTAAATGCCAACTGTAACACAAAAAAGTAAGTTATATTTTGCATTGGTTGTTGCAACAGACTCATGCAGTGGCTGTTGCTGTGTAAACTTGTCACAAAATCCCAGAATGGTTGAGGTTGGAGGAGACCTCTGGAGGGCACCTGGTGCAACCCTTCAGAACTCATGGTGTATCCTATCAGGGCCCATGGACTTATGTACGTCCAGTTTATTTAGGTATTCCATTACTTGATCTTCTTCCACCAAGGCTATATCTTCCTATCCCCCTAGTCTCTGGGACCTGGAATTCCTTAAGGATGGTCTTTCTAGAAAAGACCAAGGCAAAAAAGGCTTTTAGTACCTAAGCCTTCTCCATATCTTTTGTAACCAGGTGCCTCAACTTGTTGAGCTATGGGTCCACATTTTCTCTAGCCTTCTTTTTGTCTCTTAGGTACTTACAGAAGCCCTCCTTGTTATCTTTGGCATCCCTGGCCAGATTCAATTTCATTTTGGCTTTAGCTTTCCTAGCTTCATCCCTGGATGCTTGGACAATGTCTCTGTATTCCTCCTAGGTTACCCATCGTTGCTTGCATCCTCTGTATGCTTCCTTTTTGTGTCTGCGTTTGGCCAGGATCTCCTTGTTCATCCACACAGGCCTCCTAGCATTTTTGCCTGACTTCTTATTTGCTGGAATGGAACTTGCTTGAGTTTGGAGGAGGTGATCCTTGAAACACCTTTCTTAGGACCCTCTTCCCTCTGGGGCTTTATCCCAGGGGACTCCTCTGAGCAGATCTTTGAAGAGGCCAAGTCCCTTCCCGTGAAGTCCAGGTTGTAAGTTTGCTTTTTACCCTTCTCCCTGCCTTCAGGATCTTGAACTCCACCATCTCATGGTCACTGCAGCAAAGGCTGCCTTTGAACTTCATATTCCCAACAGGCCTCTTGTTGTTGATAAGTATGAGGTCCAGCAGAACACCTGTCTTCATTGGCTCCTCTATCACTTGGTGAAGGAAGCTATCATCAATACCCTCCAGGAACTTCCTAGATTGCTTATGCCCTGCTGTGTTGTCCCTCCAGCAAATAACAGGGTGGTTGAAATCCCCACTGAGAATCAAGCCTGTGAACACGGGGCTGCTCCCAACCGTGTATAGATCACCTCATCCATTTGTTCTTCCTGATCAGGTCACCTGTAGCAGACACCCAATATAATGTCACCTTTACCTGTTCTTTCTTACCTCCTAGCTCATAAACTCTCAGTTGGCTGAGAGCAATTCAGATGCAGAGGTAAGTGTATTCATACTGTTGATAGTAGGATGTAAGAGGACATTTCTATGAAAAAAAAAAATATTTAAAAGACATCTCCTAAGACTTTTCCAGGTGATGAACAAAGGCAATAATATAAAAACACAGAAATTAATAAATATTGCACAGAAGGCAATAATATAAAAGTTATATTACATATATTTACATTTTTGAAATTACTTAAATAAGGTTTTTACATTTCATCCTTTTACATTTTGTACAAGTTGGTTGTGGCTTCCTTTTCTAGCAGATCTCTCCATGTGACCCTTTTGGCATCTTTAATATTTCTGACTTCATGCTACATCTCTAACTTCAGTAAGGGAACAACCTGGGGTCTCATTATTCTCCCTGACTCATCCATGAGACATCAGGATCATCCATGAGACTGAAGAAACTGGAGCACGGACAACAAGGCATCTAGCTTTGGTGGACTGGCAGCATTTTTCAGGCTGTCTTTCATCACCTCATGATCATGACATAATCCTGGACAATATTATGACTAATTGTACAAGCAGTTCCCAGGCTGGTCCTCTCATCCCTGATTACCCAGCTTGCTGTCCTTTCTTAGTTACCGATCATGCTCTCAGCCAACTATCCTGAATTTTCACACAGTATTTATATTCCCAGGAACACCATAATCCTCTTCTTATCATCCCTCCTAACATTTTCCCAATGTTATGCTGCTGTTTTCTAGTGTATCACCTTCCAATAAAACTGTCCTTGCAAACCAGCCCATCTGTTGCCTTTCTGTTTACAAAATCAAGGATCTGAGATGGTATGAAGGGGCCTGCAGCTCCTGCATTATTGGGCGAATCTCCCTTCAACTTCAGAAACATTGGCTCAGCTTTCTGGCCTAAATTGAGATCCTCCCAGAGGGTTTGGGCAGTGTGAGGGAGGTGTTTTGAAATGAGACTTGTGGAAAAAAAAAAAAAGAGATTAAGAAAAAAGATTTGATTCCAGTCCCTTCTTAAATGTCCCTGCTTAAATGTATCAAATATTTACCAGAATAGACACTGGGCTTTTGAAGCAGGTTTTGCACATAATTCTAGGTATAAAATTGTGCTATACTCTGGTGGTCATGTGCATTCCAACACTGACACTTATACTTCATTGAAAATTGAGCTTTGTGGGATACAGCATAGTACAGAAGGTGAGCAGATGGCACAGCCAACATACTACATGCACAAATCTCGAGTGAGCCTCTTTGCTCTTGCACTATACTACATCATTCTGAAAAGAACTGCATACATCATAAGAACATGCTTCAGTGTTTCACTAGCATTTTGCTATTTCAGAATCTGCTGTCTTCCTAATATTAAGGAAGATGGCTTTGGTAAAAGATCATTTTGCTAACCTGCTGCCTACTCATATCACTCTCCTCACTGGATCCAGTCACTGCCCTCACCCTCTTTATGACCTCCAGTCTATTCTGCTGGTCTCTATAATTAAAATGAGACACAGCTTTTTACTCTTGCTGCTGTCTTTTTTTAGTTTTAGTAAGTAAATATCTTCCTTCAGCTGGCCATTAAACTTTGTTTCCATCACTGTCAGTGGATTTTTTAAATATATATGTGCTGCTTGTTATTCTTGGGAGTAATTTCCTGTAAACATTCATAAAACTGTCTGGATTTCCTCTTCAAATTGCTCTTTAAAATCCTTCTCTTTAAGGAACAGAAGATATCTGAAAATTATTAGCTTGGTATAAGTTCATGCTCCTCATACTTGGTCATTGGCCAGGCCAACCAACACTTCTTTACTGTCTCCCTGCTTGTCTCTTTATACATATTTAATACCCCTTGTTCCCGTCGAAGATCTTTCATATACAAACACACCTGCACTTCAATTACAATCACTATAACACTAGACAAACTATTTGCTCCATTTTTGCAGAACACTTAGACTAGTCGTCAGCCATGGACCGTCATTGGTCTCCTAGGAATTGCAATAGTTGTGTCAAAATAATCTCAGTCCTTGTACTTTTCTAGTAGAGCCATTTGTAAGAGGTATGAGAGGCAAGACTAGACTGTTCCTTGAAGATCCCATTAAAAAATACAATTTCTTGTTAAACAGGAAAGCTAATAATACTAATTACATGATCTCATTCTGAAAAATGACATTGCTATAGTGCATTTCCAGCAATTACTACCTCAAAAGGCTTTTTTTTGCTTAAGCCTAAAAGCAAGTTTTGATTGCTAGATTGCTAGATAGACATGTACCAATATTAGTTGGCCATACAAAATTTTTGTAAATAGACAAATTTCTGAAGTAGTTGTTCAGTTCTCTAGGGAGCTTTTTGTCTTAGAGTATAATTAGAAGCCTGACTGGTGGCAAAAACATAACATTTCATGACAAAGCTCTTATGCTGATGTTGCTAAAAGAAGTCCTGCATGTTCTTTTGAGTGGAGACAGGCTTGGTTTTGTCTCTGTTAAAAAGTATATGTTATATGTAGGTTCTAGACCAGGATCCTATCTGATGGCCTCAGGCATTTTATATCACCTAGCAAAAAGGCAAAATGAGACTCAGAGATTCTGTACGTGTTGTATGTACCGATGTACAGTTACTTATACAACTACATATACGTATCTAAGCATTTTTCTTCCTGAAATACTGAAGAATTGAAAGGGGCCAAGCCCTGAAAATCTAAAGCACGGCATGTTAACATGTATACATATCTCATGATAACAGGATAAGGAAGTAATGAGTGAATAACATGTTACTAATTCCAAGACGATTCTGCACTGGCAATGACATGAGTTCCCAAGAAATTGTGTCATGGTAATTTGAGGCAGGATGTTTCAATTTAGTCACAAAAGTGACTATGTTCATGTACTTTGTGAGAATAGGACTTCCTGGACCAGTACTTAATAAATATACATTTAATCTGTTGGTTTATCCATATGGATTTAATCTGTTGGTTTATCTTAGATGACCTTTTGTCTCATTATATATATCTGATGTTTTAGCACAAATGTTATACAAATATAATTATCTAGAGGTAACAGATATGCCTATTGGCATACAAGGGCAGAGGGGTTGTTTGTTTTAATGCAGGTAGGGCTGTCTAAGTGTATCTCAAGGGACCACCACTCCTGATTTTGCTTTCTCAACAAAACTGAATTCCTTCAAGAATGTGAGTGATTTTTGCATTCACACTAAATTGTAAAACAGAAGAATCCACACATCATCAGTTGAATGTCTTCTTTCATCCAGATGCCACACATTAAAACTTGAAAGGATTTTCTATGATACAATTAGGACATACAATGGGAATCATCTCCCAATGTATTCTATGAATATAGTTCTAAAAGACATACATGGGGCTTGAGCTGTTTTACTGTATTACCAAAAGTAATGTGGTTTCTTTATAGTAATGAAACTGTTCATGAGTAGGAATATTAAAAATACACCACTGTTTCAAGTCAGTTATATAAAATATACAAATCCCACAGATGTGACCTATACTGATGATAGAAAGGAGAGCAGTGAAAGAGTTCTGCCCTATTTTTTTTTTTTTTTTGATTTAGTGTCTCAGGGAAATCTCTTCTGTAGTTTTTATTAAATACTCTTAATCTTGATTATTTTCCTTTGATCCCAAGATTGATAGATTTCACAACTTCTCTATAAAATTTTCTGAAAATTTAAAGATACTTGAACTATCAGTAGTATCCTTAATATTATGTTTGTCACTAAATATTCAGAAACTGATACAAACTTAGCCAGCTGAGCATAGAATGAGTCAAATACAGTTATTTGTAATATTAGAGTAATAAACCATAACCCATCTTTTACTTCAATTGAAGCTAAGTGTCTAAACTTCTGTCTTAGAATGACAGAATGCATACCAACATCTCTGTTTTCTAAGATCAAAAAAATCATTCTGGAAAGCATTTTTTATTGGACAAAAGTCAAGATGCAGTAAAAGTGTGTCTGACTTTATGTGACTCAGAATACACATTTCAGTTACAGTTGGACCTCCAAACTCACCAAAGTCAGTTGGTGTCTTTGTATTGATTTTCTGCTTTTCGTTCAGGACCTGGGCGTGTGACATCAGAGGATGGGTTTACAAGTTTGAATTAATTTTTGGCTCAATTCTCTTCTACCAGTTGATGCCTTAAAATTTAAAAAGCTATATTAGGATTCTTGCACTTTGACCACGAATA
>NW_010558155.1:50247-73719 GCF_000687285.1 Phaethon lepturus | reverse complement strand
ACACGGCAGCGCGGAGGAAAGGCGGGAGAGGGAGCTTCTGCCTCGGCGCTGATGTTTTTTACGGGGTGCGGCGGTCACATGAAAGGTCAAGGCGTGATATTTGACCTCCTGTACTATATTTTAAACCGAGGAAAGGATACAGCTATTTCACTGACACAAACGGAATAGAAAGCACACTTCTGCCTTGCCTTCATGCTCTTCACAATGTATTAGACTGAAAGCAATTTGTGCAGCAATAGCTTGGTTTAGTTGTTTGGGTTTTTTTTCTCCTCATTACGGCAAGTGGCAAAATTGTCTGCCTGCTGAGGGCAAGAGTAACAGCTGCCGATTACCAGATCTAGGGTTGAATTAAGGTGCTGAAAGAAAAAAGGTAAAGGGGAGGAAGTGACACACTATGTTCAAAAAGATCCATTCTATATTTCACCCCAACTCCCACGGAAGAAATGTGACAGCTAACATCCCTTACTGTGATGGCACAGGTTCTGCAGTGAGATTGATCCGCAGCACTTCTATGTACATCCTTGGAGGTGAGCAGGAAAAAGTTAGTGAACCACTAAAAAAATGCAAAAGTACAACCAGCATCAACTCTTGCTTCCAGCCAAAAGAGGAAGACAGAGACTGGATGTACGCTAAGACTCAGGACTGCTTGAAGTACTTACAGGATCTGTTAGCCTTGAGGAAAAAATACCTTGACAACATCAATAACTTGAAATCCATGCATATGCCTGCAGATTCCCCAACATCCACAAAGCCATCCAATACTGGAAAGAAGTCATTTCTTCCATTTCCTTCCAAAGAGTCTTCTAAGGTAATTCCTAAGAACTTTTGCCTTGTGCTTGGGCTTAAGCCATGAAGCAAGTAACTATGACCTACATTGATTTTCTGCTTTATTGGTCTCAGATGGTTGTCTTTTTACTGTTACATCATTTAAAATGCTGCTAAATACCTTAAGATTCTTTCTGAGTAGTGTGAAATTAAGTATGAATGACTGGTCATGGAAAGAAATGTACATGTCTATGTTTGTGTGAGGGGAGAAAAAACAGGAGACGGAAGGAGGTATGAGAGTGTGGGAAGTATCTGAAAACATGCTGTGAAAGAGCAAGCTGTTCTTTCAATACTCTGACAGGCTACTTAAGTGCCTCAGAATTCTCCACTATGGTTATTTATAGCTCCTAATGATTGACAAGCACCGTAATCCCTAAATTTACTTTTTATTGGCATAAGATTATTTACACAAAATAATTGTAAATTCATTGAAACAAATGGGGTTTTTTTCTGACTGGTCAGATGGCTTGTCAGTGCTATGTTTCACATCAGTGCAAGCTCTACTATAGGCTGTAGGGCATGAGGAATTCTTTTGGCAGGTAATTTTGAGATGGTCTAATTCTTCGCCTTTTGCTGTAATAATACCACAAAAATAAAACTGAAATATCATCTTTGGTGCAGACTATTTCTGTGTATCCTAGAGAGAAAAGCATTGCAAAGCTTCTTCCTGGTTGCACTTTATAGATTGCATGTCTCTAGACAGTTCAGTCATATGACTCTGGACTTGATTCAGTGAGGACAAAGGAGATGATTGTAGCAGGTGGGGTGATAGTTTAGGTAAGACAACCACAAACATGACTTTGACAGCAGACTCACAGGTTACCCAGTGCAGACTTTAAACTGGATACTAATGGGGATGGTGGGAAGAAGGGATGTATGGATGACTTACTGATTAGACCAGGTAGACTTAATCAAAAAGTTATTGCCACATTTAGACATTCTGCCACAGCAGAATGTCAGAATGGCTGAAGCTGAGCTCTGTTACAGGCATTGCTTAATCAAAGGACAAGGGTCACATGTCTAGGGCTCGATATCACATTTTTTAATGTTTTAATTTTTATCTAATACCCAGTCAATCAGTGGGAATTTTTCTTTTGGTTTTATTGGACGTTGTGTCATCTTTTTAATGCTTTGAACAGTGACTATCAGAAGCTAAGAATAGTAGGAAACAATACTCAGCTCAGTGGGCTGGAGAAGACAGATTTTATGAAGACATTAAAATTTAGGGCCAGAGAAACATCCAAAGAGAATGACTGAGATATAGGAGAGTGGCCTGGTGTTCCCAGGTGCCAGAAAATTAATCTCAACACTATAGATACAGTCTGTGAACTGACTTTGTGCACTGTCACACAAAGATTGTCTTGAGGCAGTGGAGATTTACAGCATGCCAGTTCCCTGATGTAGTCATCAGAGCAGTGATGTAGCAGAGCTGTACATGACTAACCATCAGCCAGGTGGAAAAAAATGAGTGCAAAAGGGTACTAAAACCATGGACCAGGTGGCTGGGAGATAGATTCTGCACAACTAGGCTTCATCCAGGTTTGTGAATTTCTGAGATTTGCCACTGAAAATACTACTTAAGAAAAATACCAAAAGCTTAACTTGGGTTTGGCAAACAAGTGAATCTCCCACAGGCTGAGGCTAAGAGTGCTGTCATCTGACTGTGGCCAGCTAGCTCTTATGTACGAATAGCCCTGGTACTGGCTGGCACGCTATCTTCACGAGCCGTCCCCTTAGGAACAGACAGGAACATCATCAGGGTATGCCACCCATATGAGTCATTCTTACCCACACAAATGGCAAGGTCAAAGCTGCACAGCCCTGGCTTTACAGAAAATTAGGGAAAGCTTGAGAAGACTTCTAGAACAGCCAGAATGCTCTGCTTCCTAATGACAAATTTTATGTTCACAGATTGTGAGGTTTGTCTTATCAACAGGCTTGAATAATTTTGTCCTTAACTGTCTGTTTGTGTTAAATTGCCTGTCAGTGGAAATTAATTTCTTTCTCCTACCTGCTGCATGACTAATGAGAAGGTATTGTCCAGACAACCCTGTCCTCATGAGAGGTTTAATCCAAAGATCCCTGGGGCCTGGACTACAGGCTGACTGTGGATTCAAAATTTGCCGGTTGGGTCTAGTGAGAGAGAAGAACAGAAAGGTGTGTCAGATGCTGGAAATACATAGGCATTTATTGAAAATGTCTTTTAACAAATAAGGGCTTAGTCATAATAGCAGTCACTATTTTCAGTAGATGTGTGGTAGCAGTTATCTTTTAGCACTTGTGAGGATGTCAATCAACCCATAATGTCAGGAGGGGAATAAGCCAGCTCATCTCTCTGCCTCCACAGAATGGAGAGCAAGCCGGTCCTTCAGGGATGCGATAGAGCACGTGCCTTTTTCTTGCATGTTTGAAACCCAAGGTAGTACTTTTTGGACTTGGTATTGCTGCCTGGCAATACATCTAGTTTGGACTGGCAGTGAAAATATACTGACTTTCATTAGGTAGAGCCTGGCAGGAAGTATTCATCCCACATGGACCTACAGAATTGCTAACCGAGGCTTTATGACTGCTTCAGCATATATAGACAGGCACTTGCTTTTTTATCAAGACAGGCTCCTAATTTTACACCCCATGGCTTTCCTGTGGGAATTAGCACAGTGTTGAATGACTCATATTTTAGCACACACAGTCCTTTTCCATTTCAAAAAGACTTCAGCAATTTAGATCTGTATTCATTTCACCTAACCTAGGCATTTTAATAAGATGCTTAAATTAGTAACCAGAATCCCTCTGCAGCTAAGAGAAAGAGATGCCTGCAGAGGGGAATTCAGCCTACCTAAGGCCTGACTCATCTTCTGAAGGTACTCAAGCTCTGCATTAATTACAGTAGGAACCCTGCATGACTACATCTAATGTGTGTCTCATTAGGTGCCTACTGCTAGGTAGAATAAATTTGTCCACAAAGCCCAGCTGTCACTTAGCCACCTAATTAAATGGCCCAATATGGGGATTCTGAGGGATTTTATAAGACTTGGCTAGCAGTGCCCAAGTGGAAGACGTTTGGTGTTGAGCATGTAACAAGATGGATGTTTGTTAGACTGCTGTCCCACTTTCTTTGATGACTATGAACTGCAGAGTAATATGGACCTGTGTCCTTTTCTGCCAGCTTGAAGTATGAAATCAAATACAATTTTTGCAGCTTCCTTACACAGTTTGCTCATTAAGAAGCCATTGTGCCCAACCCTTAGCTAACTCTTTTTTCTCCCCTATCTGATCAACAGGTGCCCATGGAGAGAAAAGGCCCACAGTCCAGTTCAGATGTAAGAGAAGCAATAGCTTTCTTCGACTCAGTTATTGCAGACTTGGATTCAGAGAGATGGCGGAGAGCTCCGGATCTGCCAAATGTGGATGTTGATTTTGATGGTGCAGTATAAACCAGCTGATATTTGATTACTTATGGTGTGCAGAGGGTAGAGGGAGGAGTGGCATTTTAAGATTATGTTTGCTTATTTAACGGACATGGTTTTCCACCAAGTTTTGCTTCCCAAGTTTAGGACCGTTACATGCAGTATGTGAAACTACAGCAATACATTGCTTGTTCCCTGTTGAAAAGGTGCAATTATTTTATGTGTGGCCATTGCATGAGCGAATGTAGCGTATGTAGTGCTGGAATAGCGCTTGCATTCTGCACACAGGTGAATTCCGCCCATGCAGCTATCTTTGGAAGAGAGCTATAAAAATATAAGTAAAGATGATTTCTTCTTCATCTGGTTTTCATTCTTCTAATTGAACAATGGCTGTTCTTCAACTAGCAGAAAAAGAAGTCATTTAGAGATTAGGCTAAATAATGGTCCGTTTCCATCAGAAAGGATGGCATTGCCCAACTAAATGAAGATGTGCCCATCTGGGCTCATCATCTATCCTGTATAATCAGTGAAGAGAAATAGACATTTGTCTCCTTTGTCTTAGACTAAGGTGTATATCTGAAACAGGTCAGATGATTAGCTGTGCTCTAAAAGTGTGTATAAAGGGACTAGCTCTGACATACGTATTTACACTGCAGACATTGAAATACTAGATAAGATGAATCCCATCCCAAGCAACATTCTGCAGTGAAACCAAGTTGGTTTCTCAGCATTACCTCTAGGAAGGACCCAGAAGGCACCCTGTTCTCTCACTGTACATGTAAAAATATCAATGGCAAACTGTTAATGCCAGATTATATTCTGTCTTTCAGTTGCTACCAGCACAAGCAAACACAGTTTACATTCAAACTGGATCCTTCGTGCTCCCCGGAGATACTCACAAGATACTGCCCAAACAGCAAAGGCTGCAAACCAGTCTCAAGGAAACAGCCAGCGGAGAACCACTGGCTCTAGGAAGAGGTTGGAAAGACATCCCATGTACTTGCCCAAGGCTGTGGAAGGGGCATATAGCACTTTAAAATTTAAGCCCAAAACACGTAAGAAAGAATATTGAAAGAATATCCCCTCTTCAGCTGAAGATAGAATATATGAAATAGAGCATGTAAGACCTGCTGCTTTTTTTTCTTTTACCTCTGACTCAACTCTTACACTCTAGAAGTGACATGCGCAGTCACCAAAAGTTCTTTGTGTGGGACATATTTTAAGCCATGGCTATTCCAACGTTGACTCATATGAGGGTTTAACTCATAGAGTTCATTGTGCCTAACAATACTGCTTTGTCATTCAGCTTGGGGGGAACTCCAACTCGACAAACTGTGCTAGTGCTGTTATTGAAAGCAATGATTCAGAGATTGCCTGGTGCAGTATTTTTTCTTCTGACTCCAGTACTGTAAAGCAATTCAAGCAATTCAGCTAATATGTTGGAGTTTTTGCACCAGTGTTTTCAACTGCAGAGCAGTGAAGCAGAATTTTGTCTTTTTTTTTGCATGTGAAAATTTGTATGTGCCATCATTGACTCTGTGATCTGAGAGTATACAGCAGCACGGAGGTACAAGCAGGCCGTGGTACAATCAGAAAAAGCTGCAGTGAAGAAATCAGCATTAGAAACCTATGTTTTGAGGAATTGCTTTAGTGTGTTTTGAAAAAACAAGTTATCTTAGTACCCTGCTTGCTATTGGGAATGGTTCTGTCCTGTGATACAACATTAAGGGATTCATTGCATGCACAAATGTATACAACTTTTTTCCTATGGTCACACCACCTGTTAGTTTTCATCTAACACCCAGTTGCCGAATCTAGATATCCCAGTATACACTATAAAAGATTAATGTCTTGGAGAAGAACACTTTGTGAATAAATTGAAGCAAAGGTTGTTCTCAAGGGCAGAAGATAATTTGCAGAAAAATCTACTACATCAGCATTAGATTATACCCAATATTTGGAATTCTGCTACTTCATCGTTAAAGACTATATATTAGGAGTTCCTCTTCAGGGTCTTTCATCTTAGAGGTGTTATGTCTTCCATGTATTGCCTGGAATTGTTAAGTCCCATACTCTGCCAGTTTTACTGATGTACAGCAATTTAAAAATGCATAGAAAGTGACCAGGAGCTAGCACCCTATGGAAATACTAGCCTATGGCCCTTCAGATAGGGCAATACTTTTTATATCACAGGCATCAGTCTGAGCCACGTCCCCCAGCTCATGCTTTGTCTTAAGAATTTGCTGAAACATTTGGAATCAAGCCTCTCCTTACTCTGATTTTTTTCATCTGATGTTCAGTTGGTGGTTCACTGTGACAGATGGATCATGGCAGCACTGGTATGACCAGATGGTGATTCACTGGTGATTTCTTGTTTCTATGTTCCGTATTTTCATGTCCACAGGCTTGGATAAATTTCCTAAGGCACTGGTCATCAGTATAACACACCTGATATATCATAACCTCCATAAACTTTGTGCCCACCACACAGAACATTTGGCAGGTGGCAATTCTTTCTGATCTGTGTTGCTAGTTTTTGTGACTGAGCTATTCAAACAGCATTTCTGCCACGAGGTGGAAGTACCTCTTTCAGATCTCACTCATCTAGGACACTTTCTGTCATGAGATAGGAGAGTGCCAAAAAACCACATGTTCCTCCTTTCAGAGCTGGCATCTCCTGTTTGATTAAAGCATTTTGTTCCTTTTCCTAGTGGCGTTCATGAAGGGAAGGGGTGAATTGTTTCTGTAGCACTTTAATTCTGGCGATACTTTTCCCACTCTTTGTCTAGTCTATCTCCTCTTCAAAATGACTGGTTTAACCAACATCATTGATATATCTTCGTGAAGAGTTTAAATTAAGGTCTAGGTTTTGCTTCCCTGCTGTTGGTCCTTCTCATGATTAGTCTGTATTGTCTATACAGAGAGTGTTGCTGCTTTTGTACCTCCCCAGTCCTGTCCTGAATGCCATGAACTGAACTTCATAACTGTCTTTCAAACTGTTCTGGCTTTGACATATGATCATTTAAGGCCAAAACCTGCACATTTTTGGCAACTGTGTCACCCTGGAAACCCTCTCCAAGCAGAATCTCACACTGAAGTTGCCGAGGAACATGTTTACTGAGTGTGTGGTCACATTTTTGCTACTAGAACCTCCAGCATGAATGGATGCTGACAGAAAACCTCACCGTCTTTTTCAGTTACTATAACAGAATCAGGCATGTGCATAATTAAAATACCGATGAAAGACAAATAAAAGGATTCCAATGGTGTTTTAGCCTGGGCTGTGCTCCATGTTCATAGTGCCAAGGTTTTACTCATTGGAGTAGCCGATCTTTTTGCTATTGTTTTAAGGATGCACTTTGATGTGCAGAACCAGACTGTGTCAACGTGTTTGACCTTCCCTGTGACTTCTTGTCTGTCCTTGTAAAACGGAGATATCTCTGGTCATCTGCTGTGACAGAGGGTGAGGGTCCCCCTGCTGTCCAGCACACAAACTCCAGTGTGAAATGTGTGTTTGCTTCTATGAATAAGAGACAGAGAGTGAAAAAAATATTTGTAATTTCAATTTGGATTCTGTGGGTTTTTAAATTTTTTTTTTTTCCTTTTCTTAAAGCTCACTTCAAGCCTGTTATCATCTTAGGACATTTTTATTAAGCAAGTAAAATAAAGCAGTTTTTCTCTGAGAACATTTTCTACCTCATAACCCATAAATGCAGTCATCTTCCTTCTCCTAGCATATTAGCCCTTGCAAGCTCCTCACCTGACACAGCTCAGCTCCAACAGACTTATGGAGAGTGGTCCTAGCATCTTAGGGCACTCTCTGGGGAGATGGGAGCTGAGGCTTTAAGCCTCGAAGTTGCGTGTTGTGCTACCTGTGCTAGAACAGGGCAGTTGAGAAGAAAGGGAAGAGGAGAGAGGAAAGGGAAGCATTTCCATCCCCTGTGTTACCGCCTCTTCAGAGAAGGGTTTAGTGTGAATGGCAGCACCCTCTGTATTTCCCTGAGACAGAACCATGTCCCTGCCTAACACTGGCAGCTTCTCACACAGTTTCCAGGAGCAGTCGGCTGCCCTACAAAGGTGCTCCTTGGCTGCTCTGAGTTGTTTGCCCAAGGCCTTTGGACGCAGATCTCTCGCACTGACACTAAATGGACTCTATCTGCCTTGAGTAGGCCCTCTAAATTACCTTGCTGCAACGTGCAGCTATTTTCAGGCATTGCAGTGTTGAAATTAAGAACCTACTGTAGGTGCTCTGACAATGCAAACCGTACAGACAAATTATTCATGACCAGCAGAGCTCTGTATGACCTAGATCCCTTGCAGAGATTATTAGTGAGCTCTTTCAGTCATGCCCCCAGGCCCTGATAACGAAGTGCATCAATTAGGAGCTCTATTGATCAAGGCCGCTGTGTATGAGCATTCCCTGCAGCAGTGATCCCCAAAAGCTCTTTCCCACAGTGCATTGGAGTAATAGGCAAGATCTTTAGGAGAGCATCTCTTATTTTGTTGTTTCAAATTCATCTCAGCTGAAGTACTGGGGTATTTCAAATTCCTCTAGCTAGTATGATTGCTCAGCACTAGCTCTGAAGGGGCTATGAATTTCTGTGATGCCACATCCACAGCTGCCTGTGAGAAACTAAAGACATTGTGTGCAAGAATCCAGTAACTGAAGAGAGATGAAATCTATTGAAGAAATCATGTCTGGGGGGATTCAAAATAATTTTGTCCTTTTGTGTTGAGCAACTCGGTGTAATCATGATGCACGAAATTGAAAGCATCTTTGGCAAAACCAGAAGAAATATAGGCAGCTAACGGAAAGTTGGCAGTTGGACAAGATGTGCACTCTGGTTTGAGTCTTTTGGTGCCATAAAGTTACAATGAAGGCAGAGGTGTCAGCACTGCATTAAGTCATGCAGGAAGTCCTCCTAGGTAGTGCAGAGCAAAGATATATAGTTATCTGCTGCTCCAGACTGAATGGGGTGTATAAAAAACATTAGATTAGAACCTAGTAGATGTCTTCAAAACTTTCACAGCTGTAGGGCCAGCTTGTAGTTCTGCTTGAGCAAATTCAAGAGAACACTTGTTCTGTTTCCATGGTGGAGCAAGTCCACAAGGAGATGAAAGCAGCATGAAGTCGGCCTGACACAGCAGATTATCTTTAGGGGGCTTTTGCCACCGTTGGGGCCTGTAGCTCTGAGTTACACCCATGGTAAAGTGGAACCAAGTTGCATCAAGTCAGTAGAATGACTCTTGAGTATAAAGGCTAGAAAAATGTGTTGTTCTGAAAGAATTTTGAGGGAAAATCAGAACATATGTGCCCAGCTGCTTCAGACCAGGCTGAGAAGCAGAGGGTGGAGACTGTTATTTGATTAGTGATAATTTAGTGCATGGTGGAAAGTTTTCTACTAACAGGCTTATATTAAAAAAAATCCATCTTTTTTAAGGCAAGACCAGGCATAATCACCTCAGTGGTTATGATACCCCGGCCCTTGTCAGAAGATGAGGTGACCTATTAGCAAATATAGAAAAAGAATTTATGGAATTAAAAGTGATACAGTCCACCCTTTTATTAAAGTGAGACTGTATCCTGGTTTCAGCTGGGATAGAGTTAATTTTCTTCATAGAAGCTACTGTGAGGCTGTGTTTTGGATTTGGGATGAGAAAATGTTGATAACGTACTGATGTTTTGGGTAGTTGCTGAGCAGTCAAGGACTGTCCGGCTTTTCATGCTGGCCGGCCAGCCAGACTGAGAAGGGAGCAAGAACCTCACCAAGAAGCCTATGGCCACTGTTAGGGAGACACTGCAAGCGCCATCGAAGTGAAACGTGTGATGGAGCAGAAAACTTGCACTAGTAAGTGCTGGGGACTGTCACTTATCTCAGAGCAAACAGCTCTTGAAGGAGATTTCTAGAAAAGTAGCTAAAACTGTCCCGTGGCCACACGGTGGCAGTTCATTCCTAGCTATTCTGCAGCCCTCCTGTTTCTCTGATCAGCAAGAGACCTCGGGATGAAAGGGGAAATGTTTTGTCCTGTTTCATCAACAGTGTGTATCTGTTATTCACTTCTAGGCTCCTTAATTCACAAGTATTTGTTTGGCAGTTTCCAATTAACATTAGTATTTTAAATTAGTTTATTCTTCCAGGGAGATGATTTCCTTAGGAAATAAATAACCATGACATCATAGGAGACATCGGGACCTCAGTAAATCATGTCTGAGATGCTGACCACTTGCCTCTGACTACGTCTGGAAACAAATGGACAAAGTAATGTCATTGCCAGAAACGATGTAGTCTTAGGCACAGAAAATATGAAGCTGGATTAAAAATAATAAGCAGAGGATTTGAAGATTCAGAAGTTCAATCTTGAGACAGGCCTGAGCTAAGAGTTTCTGACCTGATTCTGAAGTTCCTTCCAAAGCCCAGGAGAATCAATATATGAGGTTGCCAGCTTCTTGGGGCCTGTAATGCTGTTATTCCAAAATTTGCTAATCCAAGCAGCTCAGTTAGTCAAAAGCTAACCTGCTCCTTCATCAGCTGCTCCTGTGTCTTCCAGGGGTATGTTTATATTTAATGCATGCAGGCTAAACTTCTTGATGGTTTGTTTTTTTTTTCTTTTCTTTGTTTTATGCCAAAATACTCATTTACAGAAAAAAAAAAGGAATCTGTCTTTGCACTGGTTGTGACTACACATCAGTGATGGGAGTTTTCATTAATTCAGATGTTTGTATGGTCCCAAAGTGTTCAGATTAATGAGGTTCCCTGCATTAATAAGGTCCAGGTATAACATCACTGTTGGGACTGATCACACGCAGGCTCTTAGTCTGAGCTTGCTTGTGGTTTGATGTATGATACTGCGTCCTTGTTAACTGAGAAACAGTTACCGTTATCTCTAGATACTTCTATGGGGAACAACAAAGGGAGAAGGGGATTGATCCACAAAAAAATACTCTATGCTGTTTCTAAGTTAGAGCTAGCCTTAGTATCACTTCACTGTAGAGAACTGATTCATCACATTCTTACCCTTCAATAGCTTCACTTTTCAGTTTCCAATAAGCAGAATTAATTTTTGCTCCCCCCCCCGCAATGATATAGGTCTTTGCTGTGCCAGGAAAGTGAGCAGTTCAGTGGAAGGACTCCAGTGTGAGCAGAGCTGACCCATAATTACAGCTGAATAAACTGACGTGAGTATACTCAGGGCCAGATTTGCAGTTGCCCTTAGTGGGATTTTTCAAAATGCATGTAACTAGGATCAGTGGGAGTTAGGTGACTCTGACAATTGCACTGGTGCCTGACTGCTTTTGGAAAAGATGGTCTGGAGCTAAGCTTAAGCAGGCACAGCTCCACTTCTAGGAATTGTTAGACCCACAAGAAGTCCAGAATTAGCCCAGTCTGTCTGCCTCTTAGCCTACTAACTTTAAGCCATCGAGTGGTGTAATTCTGAGAGAAAGAATTGTCCTACACCTTTGTCAGATTTCTGCAGCGCTTACTGCTGTCTTCCTGCAGGGCTGTTGGTTGTTAATGATGCTCCCATGTAACCTGGGCCCTAAGGATTTGTTGATAATGTTCCTGGAAGTGCAATTGCTCACAGAACCAGAATTTCTATGAATGCCGTGTGAATATGAGAATATGCTGCTCTTCTATTCACACAAGTATGTCCAAGGGCTCTTGCAAAAGTACCTCACTGTCAGGGGATACTTGCACATGACAACATGGCATTTTCCACAGACAAGCTGTTATAGCAACATTGCACCACACTTCCTGTTCCTTGGGAGATGATTTCAGGCTTGTTCTACCCTGAAGTGAGATATAAAAGATCAGAGTCTGATCTCCTTCACTATGGTAGATCTGGAGCCTGTCTATCAACTTTAGGGGGCTGGAGGGAAACAGAAGATGGGGAGAAATTAAATAATCTAAGAGAGATCTCAGGATGAAGAGATTCAGTGAAAGTATTGCCTTTTTAAACACAGTATTTGGTCTTTCTACTTCTCATACGGTATGATGCCTTAGACAAAGATCAGCAGGGCTTGCCAGGTGCAGTTGGTGTGCAACTTGTGGAGGGTACCTTGTCATCTGAGAGGCTGGGCAGGCAATGGACTGCACTTGGCTGCCTAGACGTACCCTGAGACACATACAGATGGACGGTGTCTGAGCTGGCTTAACAGCAGCACTCAAAGGAGCGAGCAGCCTACTTCCAGAATCGATGGATTTCAAAACTGAGACTGCTCTCTTAGAAATAACACCCCTACCTCCTGAGCAACTTCATGTTTTCACCTTGAAACACTTAGTTCAGACTCAGACCAACAAAAATACTTTTCTCTTTGTTTTCTTCAGAGCAGTATGCCCTGCTCTCCTGGGAAAGGATATGTAGAAAGACAAATGATGGGGTTTATATATCTCTGTGGATCAATCAGTCCTGTGTACCATGGCCTCTAGACATTCAAAACTGGTGTACTATAAAAAAAGAAATGGAGAGGAAAAGAAACTCACAGCTGGTGAGCCGGAACAGCAACAAGCTGGAGTAACTTGGTTGCTGCAAAGAGCCGAGAGCACCTGCCTTGCAGAAGCTGCAAGCAGACAGCCAAACCATGGTAAGCTTCTTTCAGTATCACTGTTTAAGATGAAAATATGCAGTGAGAGAACACTTTAAAAAAATTCAATAGCAAGCTTTGTAAGTCAGATTTAAATGCCAATTGCTGCATGGTTTTCCCAAACTAAACAGTTGCCTTTCACTCAAGTCTGATATGAGATCCATTAATTTCCCCTCTTTATTCTGTCAATAGTTTAGCCATATCGGTTCTAAAAGGATTCAAATTACCCAGAGATTATTTTCTTGTAACTGACTTTAATTACACTGTGGCTTCAAAATTAACTGTGTTTTCTTTATGGAAACTTGAATTACTGATGTGAAGAATTTAGGACCGGGGGTCAAAATGAGCAGAGCTATTAAAAAACCAAATGTACACAAAAATGAGGGCATTGTTGTTTTCTTTAGAGGCTTGCCATTACATTTTAACTAGCATTTCAAGAGCTCTGTTTTTCCCTTTTTATTCCATGAGGTATAATATGTTAATGTTTTCCCTCCCTTTAGTATGGATTTATCAATTACTGTCTGAAATCTCTTGTTATAGAGAGACCTGGGAAAAAACTCAAGTAAGTATTTTATCCTCCAGAAGAGAAGTACTGGTCCTGGATGGGAACTTTTGTAGCGGGGCCAAAGGGTGTTAAAATCTGATTACATAGTAAGGAGAATTATCAATAGAATTGAGGCCCCCCCAGCTCTACACTTCACCATTATAATTAATTCTGAGCAGCCTGTGCCAAAATTTAGTGTTGAGTCATATTCCCATAGAAGTTGAGTGGCTTGTGCTCAGTGTAAATCAAGAAAGAACTTGGGAGAGGCAAAGACATCCCACATGAGCGGTGACAGATGCATTTGTCCGTGAAATTAATAATGCCTTTACCTATTGCCAGGTCCACCTTTCCCCTCTGGGATTTCATGTGTTGCATATCATAAACCAGACTTGTTCATTTGGACAACCTGTGTTAGAATGCAGTGAATGGCTGACCGAGACCTTCTTGGCTCGATGGTGACCCACAACCCCTCTCTTGGGTGGAGGAAAGCCATGAGCCAAGGCCACACTAAATGCCAACAATCCTTTCGAGGGAGGTGGCCGTTGACTGGAAGGTTTTCCTGAGCCAATGAAGGGGTCTCTGTGCAAATAACCCTGAGCTGTGGTGTGGGCTGCAAAAAACTCCATCAGGGACCACTCATGCAACTCGCCTGTCCATGGCCCTCTTTCATTGACAGGGAGGCTGATTTCATTAACAGACTGCAGAAAGTACATTTATAGCTCAGAAAACCCTCACAAAGTTCACAGTGTGTTATTAACCGAGCCCATTACTTTTTGGGCATGCTCTTGTTTAGCAGAAATTTTAAATAACAGGCCCATGGCAATGGACATCCTAGAAATGCCAATACTCATGGAAAAATGAGTAGTGAAGTTTCTCACTAGTAATTTTTGAAACAATCGTTTCAGTGGCTGCTATGTGGTTTGCATGGCACACAACTCTTTCTCAGGAAAGAATTTCCATCCCAATCTGCATTGCTTGCCTTAATTATTAATATGAAGACTAAACACAGACAGATGGCAAAATAAACTCTGTTAGGTTGGTGTGAATCTGAAGTTCCTTCCACCAACATAACTGGGAGCAGATATTGAGCCAAAACATATAGAAAGCTCTTGATGTGAGTCTGAGATGTCACAATTTGCAGAAAAAAGATCCGAGAGTCAAGTTCTTGGCCTCTGGGGCCCGTATATCAAACCAGAGGGGATGGTGACATTTGTAGAGAATTTCTGGCTCTTTTCAGCATGCACACACATGCTTAGGTTGGGCCTCACACTCATTTTTGTCTGGATCTGGCATCTTGCTTTCTATGCCGAGCCGATAGTAGTTTTGTCTTTCAGATGTTTACTTGTGTTGTGCCTGCAAGCACGCCAGAAACACTCAGGCTGTTCTGCTTGAGCTCTGGTTTTCTGATCTCAGCCTCTGAAATGGGTTTGCACACAGCGCGTTTTATCCCTCCTCCTTCCCCCGGTAGAACTGTATTTCTCCAGTAGTGCCTTACTGCATTAATGTCAGGAGAACAGGAAGAGAAATGTAATGATAGGTGTAGCCAAAATGCAGGAGGATGCAGAGGAAGAGGACTGACGGATATAAGCATTTTCTATTAGACAGAAAGAAATGCATACATGTGAACTTTTCTGGACAGGGTACATGGGCTCCTGTTCAACCTGTGTAAGTCTGTCTGGCATGACTCTTACCATCTAAAGACTTTGGATCTAGTATAAGGCATGCCTCGGCTCCTCGTGCAGTCACTGGAGGCTGACAGCCATTCATACAGGCTATTCATCTCTGGGGTAGGACGGGTATGATGAATCACCTTCTGAAAATACCTTCCTCTCACAGTCTATAAGAGGACTCTAGGCAGTTAGCTCTGGCTACATGCATAAATTTTAGCAATCCAAATGTAGGTAAAATGAATTGCAAACCTTTTCTTTGCAACATGTATGATATCTTAGAGCAATGTGCCGTTCAGCCTGCCTGCTACCCAGAGCTGTTCAAATCCAGTGGAAAGGAGTCATATATATTTAAGCACACTGTGAGTAGCCTGAATATACCTCTGTCCCTTCATCTGTAGTTTTTTTGCTGCTTTGGTGATGCTTATAGGGCCATCAGAAAAGGATTGCAAATTAGATCAACCTCATTAGCTGCACTGGGAAGATATTTCAATTTAGTACTGGCTGCTTTATGCCGTTAATACCTCAGATCTAGAAAGCAATCACGACAGGACCTGTCTCTATCAAGAGTTTCACTAGGTAGATAAGAATGACATTTAATGTAGAATCATAGAATCATAGAACAGTTTGGATTGGAGGGGACATTTAAAGGTCATCTAGTCCAACCTCCCTGCAATGAGCAGGGACATCTTCAACTAGATCAGGTTGCCCAGAGCCCCGTCCAACTTGACGTGGAATGTTTGCAGGAATGGGTCATCTACTACCTCTTTGGGCAACCTGGACCAGTGTTCCACGATCCTCACTGTGAAAAATTTCTTCCTTATATCTAGTCTGAATCTACACTCTTTTAGTTTAAAACCATTACCCCTTGTACTATTGCAACAGGCCCTGCTAAAAAGTTTGTCCCCATGTTTCTTATAATCCCCTTTAAGTACAGGAAGCCTACAATAAGGTCTCTACTCCAGGTTGAACAACCCCAACTCTTCTTCAGAGGAGAGGTGTTCCATCCCTCTGATCATTTTTGTGTCCCTCCTCTGGACTCGGTCCAGCAGGTCCATGTCTCTTCTGTGCTGAGGGCTCCAGAGCTGGACACAGTACTCCAGGTGGGTTCTCACCAAAGTGGAGTAGAAGCGAAGGGCGCTAAGGGATGAGCATTCAATCCTGAATGTTCCCTGTATAGAGGTAAATATTGTTTATCATAACATGGTGGTATAGGTCAAGGATTTCCAAAACTTCTAGTGATTTTAAGTATTCAACTTAAAATACTTAGTGATCAGGTCCTTTGAAGTATTTAAAACTGGGGATCCAAAACTTACTTTTGAAACCTTGGTGTTAACCACTCCTCTAAACTCATGCCATCTTTCTTTCCTTCTCAGCCTTTGCCTGCTCCCACTGGGCCAGAGACTCTTTCTTATGCAGGTTTTTGTAGCATCTGACACACCAGGACCAGGGTCTTGTCTGGTCCCTCTGGAAGGTGCTTAATTGCAGAAGATGTAGAGGGACAGAGGCTACACACATGCTCTGAGGAATGATTGTTTGTGGCCTTCTGCCTAGTTTCCTTATTTTGAGCATCTATGGATCTTCTTTATCAACAAGGGAGGAGGAGAGATCTCTGCACTGAGTTGAAAATGCTTAGGATAAACAAACATAAAGAGATAAGGCTCTCTAAAGAGATAAGGCTAAAGGACTACATTTTGTTTTCTCACTTAGCTTTTTTTTCCACTTGCGTTTCTGTTTGAGGAACCATACCTCGTGGAGAAAGCACAGAGGAACCCCTGCATGCCCGCTGCATTCCGCTCAGCCCACCAGTCCAAAGACCTCTTGACATGGATTGATCCAATTTCTTTATTGTTCCTTGTAAATTGCTTTCACAAAATCAGGAAGTTTAGAGAATGCTGGGCCCTGCTTTCTGGTTGTCCCATGTTCAGCCCTGTCACTGGCAGGATCATTTTCAAAGGGAACTAGATTGGATGATTTTCCCTGTCTTCTACCTGAAGTCATCCTCTGTATTTTTCATAACTCCAGGCAGGAGTCAAAAACACCTTCATGACCTATGCTGTGTATGATGATGTTACTGATTCGAGAAGCCTGTGGCATGCAAAGCAAAGACAGTTTGCGACTTCTCTGTGGCTTGGAGAGCATTGACATCTATCCTGGTGCCTCCTGGCAGACCTTGCTGTCATACCAAGATGCCAGATTGTGGCAGATCTGTCTGTAGCCTCTCTCTGAGGGCAAGAGGGAATAGTATCCCATCCCAGGGTAAGCCCTGCGAGCATTTGTCCAGCAGATGACAGGGTCTTTCCCCTAAGTTTGGTGAAAGAACATGCACAGGGCATGTATATATAATCTACTTGTACTCACCACCCTTGTACTAGACTATGTCCCAGGCCTTTCCTTCTGATGCCAAGGTGACACTTCCAGATGGCTAGATCTAACCAGTCTCCTTACAGATAAGCTTCACTGGGCATCAGCACACCTGTGCAAAACTAAGCAGTGACATGTAGCTGCCATTCAGATCCAGACTGTAGACACTATAGACACTTAAGTTCAGGTGTCTGTATGTCAGTGCCCATGTGTATGTTGGATGTCTAAGCTCACATGAAAGACAATGGAGACCTAGCCAATGGACCAGATGGAGTCTGCAGTTATTTAGCTGACTAGGCACCAGGAACTGACTACCTCCACATCCTCTGTTCACTCATTCACAAGGAGCTCAGTTCAGGTGCCTTCAAGCCCATCCTAGAGGCTGTCCCTACAAAGCGATGGGGATGTGGACACCACTGCTCAGGCTCATGGACAGCATAGTATCTCTGTGTGAAAAGTCAGTGCCTTGCTCTCTGAATTCACACTTGCATCAGATCAACAGCCCTCTCTATTTCTCCCTGTGGACAACCAAGGCTCATGAGAGACCAGCAGCACTTCTGTGCAGCTTGTGCCAAACTAGCCTTGGTTTTCATTAGTCATATCTCAAAATATAAATACAAAACTCCATGAAGCAAATAAAAGGGGATGCCTCATTCCAGTAGGTTAGGTTATATTCCTGATCTTTTCTCAAGATGTATCTTTTAGGTCAAATGGGTAGTATGCTGATTTCACCAGCAGATGATATGCCTAAGATATTTTCAGTGTCTGTAGGTTTTTGGAAATGCTATGAAGTTCTGCTCTTAAAAAAAATCTGCGTATTCACCCTTCTGAAATGAATGCACCACCTTTTTGTGTGGAAAGGAGGGCAGACAGAGTAATGCTTCCTCATTCTTATTTTGCCAGGAGAGGCCTTTGTCATGTCATACCAGGTAAGACGAAGTGCTACCTCATGTGCATTGCAACCTGGCCAGGCATGCCCTGACAGTCTTGCCTCAAGGAAACCTATAAATAGAGGACACCTTCTGAGGAAGTGTAGTCACATGCAGGGATCCATAATGTAAAATACTTCAGTTTTTCAGCTCCAGGCCCCTCCTATCCTCCCTATTTTTTCCCTCTGAAATGGCAGTGTGTTTCTACATGCCAGGCTTTGGATGAAATAGATGGGGAGCAGTTACATGAGCAGCACAGCTGGCAGATCTGACTGGTAAGTAGGGTGCTGACACACTTCTTGGGCAGGCTGGGAATGGTATTCCCTTTACCAGGGTAACTGAAGCTCGAAGATGCTGTATGGACAAAGCCTAAGCTACTTGTGAGCCACACCTGTGTGTGTCTAGAAACGCTCTGCATTGGATTCAACACATGATTTGCATTATCTGTGCTTAAAAACGCCTGAGATCTGAGGTCTGGGTTGATGTTTAAGACCTATCCACTCACAACAGCACTGGTTGTTCATTTGAAGATCAGGACTTACTCAGTACGTGTGCATGTAATACTGCGAGCATCACATTGTTGTGGGCAGTGTGGAATCCTAACAGAAATTAATGGTTGCTACGCTTAGTCCTATGGCTTTAACTTGATCATATCCAAACAGCTGTGGTTATGCAGCTGGTGCCTGTATGCAGTGACAGATACTCTATAAATACCATCGACAGAAAATAATTGAGATAGCATTTAAAGGGTCAGATGAACATCATATTTTTGGGTTTATAATTTTATGTTGGGTGTGGGAGACGCAACTTGCTTTCCCAGCTTTTAGTAATATAATTATAAAATTGTCTGGTGTTTCCATTTCAGAAAGACACCTGTTTTCTTGCACTTTCCACCCCTCACCAGCACATGCACACAGAAGCTTCACAGTTTGAACCATCTTTATTCTGGATTAAATTCTGAGCCAGATGTTGGATTTGGTTCTTCTGGTGTAAATCTGGAATCACTATGCCTTGACTAAAATTCTTTGGGATTTACAAAGTTGCAGGAATATAAAACATCATTAAATTGTTTATACCTGTCCCTTATGTGGTATATCGTATACCCAATAAAGCTGTTGATGATAAGCTAGGTAACAGCAAATATGCAGGTTGAGCCAGAGGGAGAAGGGAAAAGATGTTTTGTCAATAAACTTAAAAAAAAATTGCAGGATTTGATGTAGAATAATTTACTTAAACCATTAGGCCACAATGCAAAGCTGTGACTGTTTTTAGATCAGGTAACATAGAGTCTGTTGCCAGAGAGTTTTTCAACAGGGAAGTGACAATGGAAATTTTAAATCAAGGAGAAGAGGAGAAGTGCAAAGGAGGGGAAAAGCATGTAGTATTCCTTGTGCTGCAGAAGTTTAACAGCCCAACGAGGAAAGCAAGAATGGACACAAATTCAGAAAATGGAGCCTTTCATAAAGATAATGAGGTGCATTCAATGATTTACAGAAATGAGGAAAATTGCTTACAATTTTCTCTGCCACTTTGGAGTTTTTTTTCATCTACCAGAAATATCTTCAAGATAACACACATTACAGCCTTGAAGTTTAAAGAGGGATGGAGATGGATGAGTTGCATTGTCCTTTATCTTGCCATTCATGTAGGGCAATGGTCTGTGAGCTAAATCAAGCCAAGTGGCTGAATTTTATACAGGTATAAATGTCTGAAGGGTGCTTCTCAAGTGTGATTCAGCTGTCATATTTTAGATGTCTATTTTCAGATGAGACAAATTGCACTGCAGAAATGCCTGTTTCTTCTTATTGACTATAAAGAGAGCCTGGGGTGATCAGCTCAGATAATGGGAAAACATAACAAAAATGTGTAAGAGAATATTTGAGAAAAGGTGTATGAGCATGTAATGAAAGAATGCATCATCACTCTTTCACAGACTGAAACAAAATGGATATTGCATGCACCACTGCCATCTCATGTTTAGTAAGTGCTTATCTTTCAGCCTTCACATTATCTGAGTGTATGATGTTAAAACAGTCTACCAAGATGATTCATGTTGTACACAGGAACATGAGCACACTCACATATGTTCTTCTCTATGATATTCTCTAGACAGCACAAGATGAAGCTTCTCAGGAGACAAAGAACTGTTCAATGTTGTTGTGAAATTGAGAAAATAAATCCTACTGGGATATTGTGCAAAGTGTGTGAAATTAAGGCAAGGTGAGAGAACATCCTCTTTACCTCCTGTGTAAGGATCAGAATGAGCTATGGGTCTCAGCAGTACAGACGCTTTCCCATGAGGGAGACAGCCTGCTGAATATAAATATTGTAGGCAGTGAGTCACCAAAGATGATGTCATTGATTTATGCAAGGATTGCAGAGTTTGGATTTGGTGGGAGAAGTTTTCTTCCCTAAATGCAGCCAGACCATGATGTGCAGTGAGTTTATTTGCTTCTGATTGTAGTAGAGCTTTTGCTTAACTTTTATTTGTATGGTGGGATGCGTTGGGTTAGTTGCTCAGGAAAAACATATATTCTGGATGTCCTTTTGTATCTTTCAATTATTTTGTCCTTTTAATTGGATGTACATTTTGTCCTGAAAGGAGGTTGGTTTTTCAGCAGTTATATAATTGCTGCGGTTGCTTATACAACCAGAGGAGGAGACAAGAATTGTTTTCAGTTAGTTTTCCAGAGAAGCGTCTGAAGTTAAAAAAATGCAACACGTCTTTGATAGATGGTGTCAGATGGGACATTGATGTTTGACGGATGATGAAGAGGAAGAAACAGTTCATTCTTTATCAGGATGATAACTTATCAGCAGATACGACCTGCTGATGGCTGTCTACTACTACCACTAGAGTTTATACATATACACATTTATGTAAGTACACTGGCTAAAGACAGGATCTCAGTTTTAAGCATCATGGATCTAGAACATGACAGAATTAATATAAAATATGCATTCATATACATTCCCAGATGTGCTACAGTTCAGTATTTTTGGGGGAACTGTCTTTGGCTTCTTTTTTACCTCTTCCACTGGAAATTAGAAAATAACTGCACTTTGGTCAGCCACAGAATTTCAACAGGCTGAGGCAGCCAAGTTACTGCCATTTCCACCAAGCCACATGAGCTGCAACTATTACGCTTCTGTGTTCATGAGAATATTTGTAATGAAGAAAGCGTCATCTCACAAGTCACTGAGGTAGCCTCCAGCACTATACAAAGGAGTTTTGTATAGCAATAAAAAACACGTTTGCATTATTATGTGCAGACTCTTTTTCTGGCAGCATTTTCACAAAACTTGTTTTCTGGACTTACTACAGTCTCCATAAAACCCATGTTGTGGGCAGAAATTTGGCATTGGAGAGCAGTTCCAACATGATAACTAAGGTTTTCTGATGTTTTATATTTATTCAGGAAATTAATTTGATTATTGCTAATTTGCATGTGACTGTACCTGGGTTCAGGCAGGCAGATTTCATCTTCCTTGTGATGCTTTATGGCTCTCCCTTGGCACACCAGTATGAACCTGCTGCTTTTACTTTGGTAAGGTTGCATTCACCAAGAACAATACAATGTATGTGCACGTCGTCACAAGAACTGAAAAGAATCACTTTCAGTCCACTTCATAGAAATATTTCAAACTACTGTGTTAACTTATGTTTCTTTCCTTACCAAAATAAAATAGGTAGCCACATTTTAAATTAAATCTTTTCATGAAAGGTGTAACAAAAACATTTCTGCAGGTGAAGTGAAGTGAAAGTTCACTGAAATATTTCAGATTTCCTTGAAAACCTGAAAACAAAACTAATTTCTATTTTCCCATAAAAATCACCCCATGGAAAAGTTTTACAAGTTTCTACAAATCATTTTTTTTAAGGTATTTTGTTTTGTGGAAAACAAAAATAATTTTTTGTTAATTGGCTGATGCTCTGGGACCAGTTTATTATAGATAAGGTTTCTGAAGGTATAAAGAGCAGAAAGGCATCCAACACCGTCAGCAAGATTTTTTTTTGTTTCAGCACCACTTATGCCTCTCAAAATCCTCTCCTTGATCTTAGTGTCTCTATTTTGTCTTGTTATGTTCTTTTACAGAGAACTTGTAGCTTATTTTTGATCCTATTTATCCAGAGAAGCTTTGGGCTGAAGACAGAAGATTCTGTTGTGCATTTCCTTCCCATGCTGTAGTTGACAAAGCAGTAAGGCAGTATACTCGGTTTGAACATGGAAATAAACCTTTATTTCAGAGAAAGAAGTCTATGGGCTGGCTCCTTACCCGGCACAAATTGTCCCAGCCTACTGTGAAATTGATGCAGATAAATAGACTGGCATTTTTTTGGCAGCCCCTTTCTAACCTAAAGGAACACCACATTGTTGACTTAATGCCTGCATTAATATACCTGGGAATTGAAAACCAGCTTAGTCAGCATTCGCAAAGTAAGATGTACTTCAGGACTGGGAGTCTGGGGCTTTGTGATCTTTATCATTAGCGTTTCCCAAGGAACAGGGCTGAGACTGAAGCAGAAATCTGGCATCTGCAGAGTCACAAATCTGTCAGAAATTGAAGCCCAGAAGTTAAGAGTTTGGTCAGCTGAGGACCCCTCTACAGTCAGTGGGGAGATGGAGATCTCCAGAATACCCTCTTCAGAAGTTTGGAGTTCAGAGCACACATCAGGCTCTTAGAGTGATTGTCTTTATCCCTTGACTACAGAGGGAACTTAGAGTGACAGTGTCCTTACATTGTGAGACAATATCCCTACATTACTGCCTTCATCTGGCATCAACAGTGCTGATACAAACATTGCTCCCCTGAGATCTTTCCTCAAGACAACAGTAGCATCAGGCCCTTCTCCCAAAGTGGGGATGAGAAACAGGGTTGCGCATCATCCAGTGTGGCTTTTTTTTTTCCTTCCTTTTCCTCTCTCACCATGATATCAGTCTTTCCTTGTCTGCCCTGTGTCACACACATCTGCAGATACACATTTCTTTTGAAAGAGGGTTCTTTTTATCTTTATTCATAACCTTCTTTCCTTCCTTCAGCTGTGGATGAAGCAAGCAGATATGAATATTCAGAAGTTAACATCAGGAATATGGAACCCAGGGACCTGTTTAGATAAATATTTTGCCATCATCCATCTACCAGTTACCTC